>NW_023366744.1:0-100600 GCF_902167145.1 Zea mays | reverse complement strand
GACCCTAAACCCTAAACCCTAAACCCTAAACCCTAAACCCTAAACCCTAAACCCTAAACCCTAAACCCTAAACCCTAAACCCTAAACCCTAAACCCTAAACCCTAAACCCTAAACCCTAAACCCTAAACCCTAAACCCTAAACCCTAAACCCTAAACCCTAAACCCTAAACCCTAAACCCTAAACCCTAAACCCTAAACCCTAAACCCTAAACCCTAAACCCTAAACCCTAAACCCTAAACCCTAAACCCTAAACCCTAAACCCTAAACCCTAAACCCTAAACCCTAAACCCTAAACCCTAAACCCTAAACCCTAAACCCTAAACCCTAAACCCTAAACCCTAAACCCTAAACCCTAAACCCTAAACCCTAAACCCTAAACCCTAAACCCTAAACCCTAAACCCTAAACCCTAAACCCTAAACCCTAAACCCTAAACCCTAAACCCTAAACCCTAAACCCTAAACCCTAAACCCTAAACCCTAAACCCTAAAACCCTAAACCCTAAACCCTAAACCCTAAACCCTAAACCCTAAACCCTAAACCCTAAACCCTAAACCCTAAACCCTAAACCCTAAACCCTAAACCCTAAACCCTAAACCCTAAACCCTAAACCCTAAACCCTAAACCCTAAACCCTAAACCCTAAACCCTAAACCCTAAACCCTAAACCCTAAACCCTAAACCCTAAACCCTAAACCCTAAACCCTAAACCCTAAACCCTAAACCCTAAACCCTAAACCCTAAACCCTAAACCCTAAACCCTAAACCCTAAACCCTAAACCCTAAACCCTAAACCCTAAACCCTAAACCCTAAACCCTAAACCCTAAACCCTAAACCCTAAACCCTAAACCCTAAACCCTAAACCCTAAACCCTAAACCCTAAACCCTAAACCCTAAACCCTAAACCCTAAACCCTAAACCCTAAACCCTAAACCCTAAACCCTAAACCCTAAACCCTAAAACCCTAAAACCCTAAAACCCTAAAACCCTAAACCCTAAACCCTAAACCCTAAACCCTAAACCCTAAACCCTAAACCCTAAACCCTAAACCCTAAACCCTAAACCCTAAACCCTAAACCCTAAACCCTAAACCCTAAAACCCTAAACCCTAAAACCCTAAACCCTAAACCCTAAACCCTAAACCCTAAAACCCTAAAACCCTAAACCCTAAACCCTAAACCCTAAACCCTAAACCCTAAACCCTAAACCCTAAACCCTAAACCCTAAACCCTAAACCCTAAACCCTAAACCCTAAACCCTAAACCCTAAACCCTAAACCCTAAACCCTAAACCCTAAACCCTAAACCCTAAACACAAAAGCCCAAATCCCAAACTCCAAACACTAAACCATAAACCCTAAATAGTAAACCCCAAACCTGAGCCCCAAAACAATAAACCCCGAACTACAAACCCCAAACACTAAACCCCGAACACCAAAATCATAACTCTAATCCCCAAACTACGAATTGTAAACCCTAAACACCGTACCCTAAACCAAAACCCGCCCCGTGAAACACAAAACCCCAAACCCTAAAACATAAACCCTAAAAAGTAAATCCGAACTCAAAATCCTTTAACCAAACCCAAACACTGAACCCCGAGCCTTAAAACTAAAATGTGACCCCCAAAACCTAAAACCTCAAACCCCAAACTCAAAACACTACACCATAAACTCTAAACCTTAAACTCCAAACACTAAACCCTAAACCATAAAACTAAAATCCAACCCCCAAAAGACAAAACTCAAAACCATAAACTCCAAACACTAAACCATAAACCCTAAACAGTAAACCCCAAACCTGAACACCCAAAACACTAAACCCCAAACTACAAACACCTAACACTGAACCCCGAACACCAAAATCATAAACCCCTAGCCACAAACACTAAACCATGAACCCCGAACCTTAAAACTAAAACGTGACCCCCCAAAACACAAAATCTCAAACTCAAAATCCTAAAGATTAAACCCCAAACACTAAATCCCGAATCCTAAAAGACCTAACCCTAAACCCGTAGCCCCAAACCCTAAGCCAAGAACCCTGAACCCGAACCATGAATTGTAAACCATACACACCGAACCCTAAAACAAAATCCCAACCCCAAAAATGAAACACCAAACCCCAAACTCCAAACCCTAAAACATAAAACCCTAAAAAGTAAGCACGAACTCTAAATCCTAAACCCAAACCCCAAAAACTAAACCCTGAACATTGATCCTTAAAACTAAAATGTGACCCCCAAAACCCAAAGCCTCAAACCCCCAAACTCAAAACCATACACCATAAATCCTAAACTTAAACGCCAAACACAAAACCCTAAACCATAAAACTAAAACCCATCCCCCAAAACACAAAAGCCCAAATCCCAAACTCCAAACACTAAACCATAAACCCTAAATAGTAAACCCCAAACCCGAGCCCCAAAACAATAAACCCCGAACTACAAACCCCAAACACTAAACCCCGAACACCAAAATCATAACTCTAATCCCCAAACTACGAATTGTAAACCCTAAACACCGTACCCTAAACCAAAACCCGCCCCCTGAAACACAAAACCCCAAACTCCAAACCCTAAAACATAAACCCTAAAAAGTAAATCCGAACTCAAAATCCTTTAACCAAACCCAAACACTGAACCCCGAGCCTTAAAACTAAAATGTGACCCCCAAAACCCAAAACCTCAAACCCAAAACTCAAAACACTACACCATAAACTCTAAACCTTAAACTCCAAACACTAAACCCTAAACCATAAAACTAAAATCCAACCCCCAAAAGACAAAACTCAAAACCATAAACTCCAAACACTAAACCATAAACCCTAAACAGTAAACCCCAAACCTGAACACCCAAAACACTAAACCCCAAACTACAAACACCTAACACTGAACCCCGAACACCAAAATCATAAACCCCTAGCCACAAACACTAAACCATGAACCCTGAACCTTAAAACTAAAACGTGACCCCCCAAAACACAAAATTTCAAACTCAAAATCCTAAAGATTAAACCCCAAACACTAAATCCCGAATCCTAAAAGACCTAACCCTAAACCCGTAGCCCCAAACCCTAAGCCAAGAACCCTGAACCCGAACCATGAATTGTAAACCATACACACCGAACCCTAAAACAAAATCCCAACCCCAAAAATGAAACACCAAACCCCAAACTCCAAACCCTAAAACATAAAACCCTAAAAAGTAAGCACGAACTCTAAATCCTAAACCCAAACCCCAAACACTAAACCCTGAACATTGATCCTTAAAACTAAAATGTGACCCCCAAAACCCAAAGCCTCAAACCCCCAAACTCAAAACCATACACCATAAATCCTAAACTTAAACGCCAAACACAAAACCCTAAACCATAAAACTAAAACCCATCCCCCAAAACACAAAAGCCCAAATCCCAAACTCCAAACACTAAACCATAAACCCTAAATAGTAAACCCCAAACCTGAGCCCCAAAACAATAAACCCCGAACTACAAACCCCAAACACTAAACCCCAAACACCAAAATCATAACTCTAATCCCCAAACTACGAATTGTAAACCCTAAACACCGTACCCTAAACCAAAACCCGCCCCCTGAAACACAAAACCCCAAACCCCAAACTCCAAACCCTAAAACATAAACCCTAAAAAGTAAATCCAAACTCAAAATCCTTTAACCAAACCCAAACACTGAACCCCGAGCCTTAAAACTAAAATGTGACCCCCAAAACCCAAAACCTCAAACCCCAAACTCAAAACACTACACCATAAACTCTAAACCTTAAACTCCAAACACTAAACCCTAAACCATAAAACTAAAATCCAACCCCCAAAAGACAAAACTCAAAACCATAAACTCCAAACACTAAACCACAAACCCTAAACAGTAAACCCCAAACCTGAACACCCAAAACACTAAACCCCAAACTACAAACACCTAACACTGAACCCCGAACACCAAAATCATAAACCCTAAGCCCCAAGCCACAAACACTAAACCATGAACCCCGAACCTTAAAACTAAAACGTGACCCCCAAAACACAAAACCTCAAACTCAAAATCCTAAACCATATCAAGTTTGCTGACATAGTAGAATTTTAGTGACTAAACCATAGTACATGTTTTGGTCCCTGGAGACCGGAAAGGCTATTTTTGGCCTCCTGTGACACATGTTTTGATTGTCAAACAACGATTTCATGCCTCCCGTCTGCCACCCATGATTTGGCACTGAGACTGGTAAGGCTGTTTATAGCTTCCCATAAGCTATATCACACATTTTCATGGTCGAGCGACCATTTTTATGTACGCGTTCCACCACCCGCGTTTTGGTCCCGAGAGCACCTTAAAGTTATTCTTGGCCTCCCACGAGCTATAGCACATGTTTTCGTGGCCAAAGAGCCAATTTCATGTATCCGACCTGCCAGTTACGTTTTAGACCGAGGGGCCGTTACGACATTTTTTGCCATAAGTGAGCTATAACACACGTTTTATGGTAACCTAGACCCCAAATCTATCCCTAAATGCTAACCTTAAACACCAACACTAAAAGGTTTTAGTGTCCAAACCATATTAAAATGAAGTTTGAGTCTCCAAACCATAGTAAGCTTGCAGACAGTAGAATTTTAGTGTCCAAACCATAGTACACGTTTTAGTCCCTGGAGGCCGGTAAGACAATTTTTGGCCTCCCGGGACACATGTTTTCGTTGTAGAACAACGATTTCATGTTTCCCGTCCGCATGTTTTTCGTGCCTCCCGTCCGCCACCCATGATTAGACCATTGAGACTCGTAAGGCTGTTTTAGCCTCCCGTGAGCTATAGCACGCGTTTTCATGCCGAGCGACCATTTTTATGTCCGCACTCCGCCAAACGTGTTTTGGTCCCCGGAGCACCTTAAAGCAGCTCTTGGCCTACCGCGAGCTATAGCCCACATTTCCGTGGCCAAACAACCAATTTTATGTATCCGACCTGCCACCTTCGTTTTAGACCGGGGAGGCTGTTATGGCATTTTTTTGCCACTCGTGAGCTATAACACATGATTTTATGGAAACCTAGACCGTAAATCCTATCCCTAAACCCTAAACCTCAACATCGACACTAAAGGATTTTAGTGTCGAAACCATGGTAAAATGAAATTTGAGTCTCCCAACCATATCAACTTTAACATAGTAGAATTTTAGTGTCCAAACCATAGTACACGTTTTGGTCCCTGTAGGCCGGTAAGGCTATTTTTGGCCTCCCGTGACACATGTTTTCGTTGTCGAACAACGATTCCATGCCTCCCGTCTGCCACCCATGATTTGGCCAATCAGACTGGTAAGGCTGTTTATGGCCTCCCGTAAGCTATGGCACACGATTTCATGGTCGAGCGACCATTTTTATGTATGCGTTCCACCACAAGCGTTTTGGTCCCCAGACCACCTTAAGGTTGTTCTTGGCCTCCCATGAGCTATAGCACACGTTTTCGTGGCCAAATAGCCAATTTCATGTATCTGACCTGCCACTTACGTTTTAGACCGGGGAGGCCGTTACGACATTTTTTGCCACAAGTGAGCTATAGCACACGTTTTTATGGTAACCTAGACCCCAAATCCTATCCCTAAACCCTAACCTTAAACAAGGACACTAAAAGGTTTTAGTGTACAAACCATAGTAAAATGAAGTTTGAGTCTCCAAACCATTGTAAGCTTGCAGGCATGGTAGAATTTTAGTGTCCAAACCATAGTACACGTTTTAGTCCCCGGAAGCCCGTAAGCTTGCACACATAGTAGAATTTTTGTGTTCAAACCATAGTACACGTTTTAGTCCCCGAAGGCCCGTAAGGCTATTTTTGACCTCCCATGACACATGTTTTCGTTGTCGAACAACGATTTCATGCCTCCCGTCTGCCACCCATGTTTTGACCATTGAGACTGGTAAGGCTGTTTTAGCCTCCCGTGAGCTATAGCACACGTTTTCATGCCAAGCGATCATTTTTATGTCTGTGTTCCGCCATACGTGTTTTGGTCCTCAGAGCACCTTAAAGCAGCTCTTGGCCTCTCGAGAGCTATAGCCCACATTTCCGTGGCCAAACAACCAATTTTATGTATCTGACCTGCCACCTTCGTTTTAGACCGGGGAGGCTGTTATGGCATTTTTTTGCCACCCGTGAGCTATAGCACACGATTTTATGGAAACCTAGAACCTAAATCCTATCCCTAAACCCTAAACCTAAACATCGACACTAAAGGATTTTAGTGTCGAAACCATGGTAAAAATGAATTTTGAGTCTCCCAACCATATCAACTTATCAACTTTGCTGACATAATAGAATTTTAGTGTCCAAACCATAGTACACGTTTTGGTCCCTGGAGACCGGAAAGGCTATTTTTGGCCTCCTGTGACACATGTTTTGATTGTCAAACAACGATTTCATGCCTCCCGTCTGCCACCCATGATTTGGCACTGAGACTGGTAAGGCTGTTTATAGCCTCCCGTAAGCTATATCACACGTTTTCATGGTCGAGCGACCATTTTTATGTACGCGTTCCACCACCCGCATTTTGGTCCCAGAGCACCTTAAAGTTGTTCTTGGCCTCCCACGAGCTATAGCACACGTTTTCGTGGCCAAAGAGCCAATTTCATGTATCCAACCTGCCACTTACGTTTTAGACCGGGGAGGCCATTACGACATTTTTTGCCACAAGTGAGCTATAGCACACGTTTTTATGGTAACCTAGACCCCAAATCTATCCCTAAACGCTAACCTTAAACACCAACACTAAAAGGTTTTAGTGTCCAAACCATATTAAAATGAAGTTTGAGTCTCCAAACCATAGTAAGCTTGGAGACAGTAGAATTTTAGTGTCCAAACCATAGTACACGTTTTAGTCCCCGGAGGCCGGTAAGACAATTTTTGGCCTCCCGTGACACATGTTTTCGTTGTCGAACAACGATTTCATGTTTCCCGTCCGCATGTTTTTCGTGCCTCCCGTCCGCCACCCATGATTAGACCATTGAGACTGGTAAGGCTGTTTTAGCCTCCCGTGAGCTATAGCACACGTTTTCATGCCGAGCGATCATTTTTATGTCCGCACTCCGCCAAACGTGTTTTGGTCCCTGGAGCACCTTAAAGCAGCTCTTGGCCTACCGCGAGCTATAGCCCACATTTCCGTGGCCAAACAACCAATTTTATGTATCCGACCTGCCACCTTCGTTTTAGACCGGGGAGGCTGTTATGGCATTTTTTTTGCCACTCGTGAGCTATAGCACATGATTTTATGGAAACCTAGACCGCAAATCCTATCCCTAAACCCTAAACCTCAACATCGACACTAAAGGATTTTAGTGTCGAAACCATGGTAAAATGAAATTTGAGTCTCCCAACCATATCAACTTTAACATTGTAGAATTTTAGTGTCCAAACCATAGTACACGTTTTGGTCCCTGGAGGCCGGTAAGGCTATTTTTGGCCTCCCGTGACACATGTTTTCGTTGTCGAACAATGATTCCATGCCTCCCGTCTGCCACCCATGATTTGGCCACTCAGACTGGTAAGGCTGTTTATGGCCTCCCGTAAGCTATGGCACACAATTTCATGGTCGAGCGACCATTTTTATGTATGCGTTCCACCAAAAGCGTTTTGGTCCCTAGACCACCTTAAGGATGTTCTTGGCCTCCCATGAGCTATATCACACGTTTTCGTGGCCAAATAGCCAATTTCATGTATCTGACCTGCCACTTAGGTTTTAGACCGGGGAGGCCGTTACGACATTTTTTGCCACAAGTGAGCTATAGCACACGTTTTTATGGTAACATAGACCCCAAATCCTATCCCTAAACCATAACCTTAAACACCGACACTAAAAGGTTTTAGTGTCCAAACCATAGTAAAATGAAGTTTGAGTCTCCAAACCATAGTAAGCTTGCAGGCATGGTAGAATTTTAGTGTCCAAACCATAGTACACGTTTTAGTCCCCGGAGGCCCGTAAGCTTGCACACATAGTAGAATTTTAGTGTCCAAACCATAGTACACGTTTTAGTCCCCGAAGGCCTGTAAGGCTATTTTTGACCTCCCGTGACACATGTTTTCGTTGTCGAACAACGATTTCATGCCTCCCGTCTGCCACCCATGTTTTGACCAATGAGACTGGTAAGGCTGTTTTAGCCTCCCGTGAGCTATGGCACACGTTTTCATGCCAAGCGATCAATTTTATGTCCGTGTTCCGCCACATGTGTTTTGGTCCCCGGAGCACCTTAAAGCAGCTCTTGGCCTCCCGCGAGCTATAGCCCAAATTTCCGTGGCCAAACAACCAAGTTTATGTATCTGACCTGCCACCTTCGTTTTAGACCGGGGAGGCTGTTATGGCATTTTTTTGCCCCCCGTGAGCTATAGCACACGATTTTATGGAAACCTAGAACCTAAATCCTATCTCTAAACCCTAAACCTAAACAGGATTTTAGTGTCGAAACCATGGTAAAATGAATTTTGAGTCTCCCAACCATATCAACTTATCAACTTTGCTGAAATAATAGAATTTTAGTGTCTAAACCATAGTACACGTTTTGGTCCCTGGAGACCGGAAAGGCTATTTTTGGCCTCCTGTGACACATGTTTTAATTGTCAAACAACGATTTCATGCCTCCCGTCTGCCACCCATGATTTGGCACTGAGACTGGTAAGGCTGTTTATAGCCTCCCGTAAGCTATATCACACGTTTTCATGGTCGAGCGACCATTTTTATGTACGCGTTCCACCACCCGCGTTTTGGTCCCAGAGCACCTTAAAGTTGTTCTTGGCCTCCCACGAGCTATAGCACACGTTTTCGTGGCCAAAGAGCCAATTTCATGTATCCGACCTGCCACTTACGTTTTAGACCGGGGAGGCCGTTACGACATTTTTTGCCAAAAGTGAGCTATAGCACACGTTTTTATGGTAACCTAGACCCCAAATCTATCCCTAAACGCTAACCTTAAACACCAACACTAAAAGGTTTTAGTGTCCAAACCATATTAAAATGAAGTTTGAGTCTCCAAACCATAGTAAGCTTGCAGACAGTAGAATTTTAGTGTCCAAACCATAGTACACGTTTTAGTCCCCGGAGGCCGGTAAGACAATTTTTGGCCTCCCGTGACACATGTTTTCATTGTCGAACAACGATTTCATGTCTCCCGTCCGCATGTTTTTCGTGCCTCCCGTCCGCCACCCATGATTAGACCATTGAGACTGGTAAGGCTGTTTTAGCCTCTCGTGAGCTATAGCACACGTTTTCATGCCAAGCGATCATTTTTATGTCCGTGTTCCGCCATACGTGTTTTGGTCCCCGGAGCATCTTAAAGCAGCTCTTGGCCTCCCGCGAGCTATAGCCCACATTTCCGTGGCCGAACAACCAATTTTATGTATCCGACCTGCCACCTTCGTTTTAGACCGAGGAGGCTGTTATGGCATTTTTTTGCCACCTGTGAGCTATAGCTCATGATTTTATGGAAACCTAGAACCTAAATCCTATCCCTAAACCCTAAACCTAAACATCGACACTAAATGATTTTAGTGTCGAAACCCAACCATATCAACTTTGCTGACATAGTAGAATTTTAGTGTCCAAACCATCGTACACGTTTTAGTCCACGGAGGCCGGTAAGGCCATTTTTGGCCTCCCGTGACACATGTTTTCATCGTCAAACAACGATTTCATGCCTTCCGTCTGCAACCCATGATTTGGCCACTGAGACTGCTAAGGCTGTTTATGGCCTCCCGTAAGCTATAGCACACGTTTTCATGGTCGAGCGACCATTTTTATGTACGTGTTCCACCACCCGTGTTTTGGTCCCCAGAGCACCTTAAAGTTGGTCTTGGCCTCCCACGAGCTGTAGCACACGTTTCCGTGGCCAAAGAGCCAATTTCATGTATCCGACCTGCCACCTACGTTTTAGACCGGAGAGGCCGTTATGACATTTTTTGCCACAAGTGAGCTATAGCACACGTTTTTATGGTAACCTAAACCCCAAATCCAATCCCTAAACCCTAACCTTAAACACCGACACTAAAAGGTTTTAGTGTCCAAACCATAGTAAAATGAAGTTTGAGTCTCCAAACCATAGAAAGCTTGCAGGCATGGTAGAATTCTAGTGTCCAAACCATAGTACACGTTTTAGTGCCCGGAGGCCCGAAAGGCTATTTTGGCCTCCCGTGACACATGTTTTTGTCGTTGAACAGCGATTTCGTGCCTCCCATCCGCCACCCATGATTTGACCATTGAGACTGGTAAGGTTGTTTTGGCCTCCTGTGATCTATAGCACACGTTCTCATGGCCGAGCGACCATTTTTATGTCTGTGTTCCGCCACACGTGTTTTTGTCCCCGGAGAACCTTAAAGCAGTTCTTGGCCTCCAGCGTGCTATAGCACACATTTCCATGGCCAAACAACCAATTTTATGTATCCGACCTGCCACCTGCGTTTTAGACCGGGGAGGCCGTTATGGCATTTTTTTGCCACCCGTGAGCTATAGCACACGATTTTATGGAAAACTAGACCCTAAATCCTATCCCTAAACCCTAAACCTAAACATCGACACTAAAGAATTTTAGTGTCGAAACCATGGTAAAATGAAATTTGAGTCTCCCAACCATATCAACTTTGCTGACATAGTAGAATTTTAGTGTCCAAACCATAGTACACGTTTTGGTCCCCAGAGGCCGGTAAGGCTATTTTTGGCCTCTCATGACACATGTTTTCATCATCAAACAACGATTTCATGCCTCCCATCCGCCACCCATGATTTGGCCACTGAGACTGCTAAGGATGTTTATGGCCTCCCATAAACTATAGCACATGTTTTCATGGTCGAGCGACCATTTTTAAGTACGTGTTCCACCACCCGCGTTTTGGTCCCCAGAGCACCTTAAAACTGTCCTTGGCCTCCCACGAGCTGTAGCACACGTTTCCGTGGCCAAAGTGCCAATTTCACGTATCCGACCTACCACCTACGTTTTAGACCGGAGAGGCCGTTACAACATTTTTTGCCACAAGTACGTGTTCCACCACCCGCGTTTTGGTCCCCAGAGCACCTTAAAGTTGTTCTTGGCGTCCCATGAGTTGTAGGGTTTAGGGTCTAGGGTTTAGTTTTTAGGGCCTCCCGTGACACATGTTTTTTGTCGTCGAACAACGATTTCGTGTCTCCTGTCCGCCACCCATGATTTGACCATTGAGATTGGTAAGGCTGTTTTGGCCTCCCGTGAGCTATAGCACACGTTTTCATGGCCGAGCGACCATTTTTATGTCCGCGTTCCGCCACACGTGTTTTTGTCCCCGGAGCACCTTCAAGCGGTTCTTGGCCTCCCGCGAGCTATATCACGCATTTCCGTGGGCAAACAACCAATTGTATGTATCCGACCTGCCACCTTCGTTTTAGACCGGGGAGGCCGTTATGGCATTCTTTGCCACCCGTGAGCTATAGCACACGATTTCATGGAAACCTAGACCCTAAATCCTATCCTTAAACCTAAACCTAAACATCGACACTAAAGGATTTTAGTGTCGAAACCATGGTAAAATGAAATTTGAGTCTCCCAACCATATCAGCTTTGCTGACATCGTAGAATTTTAGTGTCCAAACCATAGTACACGTTTTGGTCCCCGGAGGCCGGTAAGGCTATTTTTGGCCTCCCGTGACACATGTTTTCGTTGTCGAACAGCTATTTCATGCCTCCCGTCTGCCACCCATGTTTTGACCATTGAGACTGGTAAGGCTGTTTTAGCCTCCCGTGAGCTATAACACACGTTTTCATGCCAAGCGATCATTTTTATGTCTGTGTTCCGCCATACGTGTTTTGGTCCCCGGAGCACCTTAAAGCAGCTCTTGGCCTCCCGCGAGCTATAGCCCACATTTCCGTGGCCAAACAACCAATTTTATGTACCCGACCTGCCACCTTCGTTTTAGACCGGGGATGCTGTTATGTCATTTTTTTGCCACCCGTGAGCTATAGCACACGATTTTATGGAAACCTAGAACCTAAATCCTATCCCTAAACCCTAAACCTAAACATCGACACGAAAGGATTTTAGTGCCGAAACCAAGGTAAAATGAATTTTGAGTCTCCCAACCATATCAACTTTGCTGACATAGTAGAATTTTAGTGTCCAAACCATAGTACATGTTTTGGTCCTCGGAGGCCGGTAAGGCTATTTTTGTACTCCCGTGACACATGTTTTCATCATCAAACCACGATTTCATGCCTCCCGTCCGCCACCCATGATTTGGCCACTGAGACTGCTAGGGCTGTTTATGGCCTCCCGTAAGCTATAGCACACGTTTACATGGTCGAGCGACCATTTTTATGTACGTGTTCCACCACCCGTGTTTTGGTCCCCATAGCACCTTAAAGTTGTTCTTGGCCTCCCACGAGCTGTAGCACACTTTTCTGTGGCCAAAGAGTCAATTTCATGTATCCGACCTGCCACCTACGTTTTAGACCGGAGAGGCCGTTACGACATTTTTTGCCACAAGTGAGCTATAACACACGTTTTCATGGTCGAGCGACCATTTTTAAGTACGTGTTCCACCACCCGCATTTTGGTCCCCAGAGCACCTTAAAGTTGTTCTTGGCCTCCCACGAGCTGTAGGGTTTAGGGTTTAGGGTTTAGGTTTTAGGGCCTCCCGTGACACATGTTTTTGTCGTCGAACAGCGATTTCGTGCCTCCCGTCCGCCACCCATGATTTGACCATTGAGACTGGTAAGGCTGTTTTGGCCTCCCATGAGCTATAGCACACGTTTTCATGGCCGAGCTACCATTTTTATGTCCGCGTTCCGCCACACGTGTTTTGGTCCCCGGAGCACCTTAAAGCAGCTCTTGGCCTCCCGCGAGCTATAGCCCACATTTCCGTGGCCAAACAACCAATTTTATGTATCCGACCTGCCACCTTCGTTTTAGACCGGGGAGGCTGTTATGGCATTTTTTTGCCACCTGTGAGCTATAGCACACGATTTTATAGAAAACTAGAACCTAATTTCTATCCCTAAACCCTAAACCTAAACATCGACACTAAAGGATTTTAGTGTCAAAACCATGGTAAAATGAATTTTGAGTCTCCCAACCATATCAACTTTGCTGACATAGTAGAATTTTAGTGTCCAAACCATAATACACGTTTTGGTCCCCGGAGGCCGGTAAGGCTATTTTTGGCCTCCCGTGATACATGTTTTCATCGTCAAACAACGATTTCATGCCTCCCGTCCACCACCCATGATTTGGCCACTGAGACTGCACAGGGTGTTTATGGCCTCCCGTAAGCTATAGCACACGTTTTCATGGTCGAGCGACTATTTTTAAGTACGTGTTCCACCACCCGCGTTTTGGTCCCCAAAGCACCTTAAAGTTGTTCTTGGCCTCCCACGAGCTGTAGGGTTTAGGGTTTAGGATTTAGGTTTTAGGGCCTCCCGTGACACATGTTTTTATCGTCGAACAGCGATTTCGTGCCTCCCGTCCGCCACCCATGATTTGACCATTGAGACTGGTAAGGCTGTTTTGGCCTCCCATGAGCTATAGCACACGTTTTCATGGCCCAGCGACCATTTTTATGTCCGCGTTCTGCCACACGTGTTTTTGTCCCCGGAGCACCTTAAAGCGGTTCTTGGCCTCCCGCGAGCTATATCACACATTTCCGTGGCCAAACAACCAATTTTATGTATCCGACCAGCCACCTTCGTTTTAGACCGGGGAGGCCGTTATGGTATTTTTTGCCACCCGTGAGCTATAGCACACGATTTTATGGAAACCTAGACCCTAAATCCGATCCCTAAACCCTAAACCTAAACATCGACACTAAAGGATATTAGTGTCAAAACCATGGTAAAATGAATATTGAGTCTCCCAACCATATCAACTTTGCTGACATAGTAGAATTTTAGTGTCCAAACCATAGTACACATTTTGGTCCCCGGAGGCCGGTAAGGCTATTTTTGGCCTCCCGTGACACATGTTTTCATCGTCAAACAACGATTTCATGCCTCCCGTCCGCCACCCATGATTTGGCCACTGAGACTGCAAAGGGTGTTTATGGCCTTCCGTAAGCTATAGCACACGTTTTCATGGTCGAGCGACCATTTTTAAGTACGTGTTCCACCACCCGCGTTTTGGTCCCCAGAGCACCTTAAAGTTGTTCTTGGCCTCCCACGAGCTGTAGGGTTTAGGGTTTAGGTTTTAGGGCCTCCCGTGACACATGTTTTTGTCGCCGAACAGCGATTTCGTGCCTCCCGTCCGCCACCCATGATTTGACCATTGAGACTGGTAAGGCTGTTTTGGCCTCCCGTGAGCTATATCACACGTTTTCATGGCCCAGCGACCATTTTTATGTCCGCGTTCCGCCACACGTGTTTTTGTCCCCGGAGCACCTTAAAGCGGTTCTTGGCCTCCCGCGAGCTATATCACACATTTCTGTGGCCAAACAACCAATTTTATGTATCCGACCAGCCACCTTCGTTTTAGACCGGGGAGGCCGTTATGGTATTTTTTGCCACCCGTGAGCTATAGCACACGATTTTATGGAAACCTAGACCCTAAATCCTATCCCTAAACCCTAAACCTAAACATCGACACTAAAGGATTTTAGTGTCGAAACCATGGTAAAATGAATATTGAGTCTCCCAACCATATCAACTTTGCTGACATAGTAGAATTTTAGTGTCCAAACCATAGTACACATTTTGGTCCCCGAAGGCCGGTAAGGCTATTTTTGGCCTCCCGTGACACATGTTTTCATCGTCAAACACGATTTCATGCCTCCCGTCCGCCACCCATGATTTGGCCACTGAGACTGCTAAGGTTGTTTATGGCCTCCCGTAAGCTATAGCACACGTTTTCATGGTCGAGCGACTATTTTTAAGTACGTGTTCCACCACCCGCGTTTTGGTCCCCAAAGCACCTTAAAGTTGTTCTTGGCCTCCCACGAGCTGTAGGGTTTACTGTTTAGGATTTAGGTTTTAGGGCCTCCTGTGACACATGTTTTTGTCGTCGAACAGCGATTTCGTGCCTCCCGTCCGCCACCCATGATTTGACCATTGAGACTGGTAAGGCTGTTTTGGCCTCCCATGAGCTATAGCACACGTTTTCATGGCCCAGCGACCATTTTTATGTCCGCGTTCCGCCACACGTGTTTTTGTCCCCGGAGCACCTTAAAGCGGTTCTTGGCCTCCCGCGAGCTATATCACACATTTCCGTTGCCAAACAGCCAATTTTATGTATCCGACCTGCCACCTTCGTTTTAGACCGGGGAGGCCGTTATGACATTTTTTTGCCACCCGTGAGCTATAGCACACGATTTTATGGAAACCTAGACCCTAAATCCTATCCCTAATCCTAAACATCGACACTAAAGGATTTTAGTGTCGAAACCATGGTAAAATGAAATTTGAGTCTCCCAACCATATCAACTTTGCTGACATAGTAGAATTTTAGTGTCCAAACCATAGTTCACATTTTGGTCCCCGGAGGCCGGTAAGGCTATTTTTGGCCTCCCGTGACACATGTTTTCATCGTCAAACAACGATTTCATGCCTCCCGTCCGCCACCCATGATTTGGCCACTGAGACTGCAAAGGGTGTTTATGGCCTCCCGTAAGCTATAGCACACGTTTTCATGGTCGAGCGACCATTTTTAAGTACGTGTTCCACCACCCGTGTTTTGGTCCCCAGAGCACCTTAAAGTTGTTCTTGGCCTCCCACGAGCTGTAGGGTTTAGGATTTAGGTTTTAGGGCCTCCTGTGACACATGTTTTTGTCGCCGAACAGCGATTTCATGCCTCCCGTCCGCCACCCATGATTTGACCATTGAGACTGGTAAGGCTGTTTTGGCCTCCCGTGAGCTATATCACACGTTTTCATGGCCCAACGACCATTTTTATGTCCGCGTTCCGCCACACGTTTTTTTGTCCCCGGAGCACCTTAAAGCGGTTCTTGGCCTCCCGCGAGCTATATCACACAATTCCGTGGCCAAACAGCCAATTTTATGTATCCGACCTGCCACCTTCGTTTTAGACCGGGGAGGCCGTTATGGCATTTTTTTGCCACCCGTGAGCTATAGCACACGATTTTATGGAAACCTAGACCCTCAATCCCATCCCTAAACCCTAAACCTAAACATCGACACTAAAGAATTTTAGTGTCGAAACCAGGGTAAAATGAAATTTGAGTCTCCCAACCATATCAACTTTGCTGACATCGTAGAATTTTAGTGTCCAAACCATAGTTCACATTTTGGTCCCCGGAGGCCGGTAAGGCTATTTTTGGCCTCCCGTGACACATGTTTTCATCGTCAAACAACGATTTCATGCCTCCCGTCCGCCACCCATGATTTGGCCACTGAGACTGCAAAGGGTGTTTATGGCCTCCCGTAAGCTATAGCACACGTTTTCATGGTCGAGCGACCATTTTTAAGTACGTGTTCCACCACCCGCGTTTTGGTCCCCAGAGCACCATAAAGTTGTTCTTGGCCTCCCACGAGCTGTAGGGTTTAGGGTTTAGGTTTTAGGGCCTCCCGTGACACATGTTTTTGTCGCCGAACAGCGATTTCGTGCCTCCCGTCTGCCACCCATGATTTGACCATTGAGACTGGTAAGGCTGTTTTGGCCTCCCGTGAGCTATATCACACGTTTTCATGGCCCAGCGACCATTTTTATGTCCGCGTTCCGCCACACGTGTTTTTGTCCCCGGAGCACCTTAAAGCGGTTCTTGGCCTCCCGCGAGCTATATCACACATTTCCGTGGCCAAACAACCAATTTTATGTATCCGACCAGCCACCTTCGTTTTAGACCGGGGAGGCCGTTATGGTATTTTTTGCCACCCGTGAGCTATAGCACACGATTTTATGGAAACCTAGACCCTAAATCCTATCCCTAAACCCTAAACCTAAACATCGACACTAAAGGATTTTAGTGTCGAAACCATGGTAAAATGAATATTGAGTCTCCCAACCATATCAACTTTGCTGACATAGTAGAATTTTAGTGTCCAAACCATAGTACACATTTTGGTCCCCGGAGGCCGGTAAGGCTATTTTTGGCCTCCCGTGACACATGTTTTCATCGTCAAACACGATTTCATGCCTCTCGTCCGCCACCCATGATTTGGCCACTGAGACTGCTAAGGTTGTTTATGGCCTCCCGTAAGCTATAGCACACGTTTTCGTGGTCGAGCGACTATTTTTAAGTACGTGTTCCACCACCCGCGTTTTGGTCCCCAAAGCACCTTAAAGTTGTTCATGGCCTCCCACGAGCTGTAGGGTTTAGGGTTTAGGATTTAGGTTTTAGGGCCTCCCGTGACACATGTTTTTGTCGTCGAACAGCGATTTCGTGCCTCCCGTCCGCCACCCATGATTTGACCATTGAGACTGGTAAGGCTGTTTTGGCCTCCCGTGAGCTATAGCACACGTTTTCATGGCCCAGCGACCATTTTTATGTCCGCATTCCGCCACACGTGTTTTTGTCCCCGGAGCACCTTAAAGCGGTTCTTGGCCTCCCGCGAGCTATATCACACATTTCCGTGGCCAAACAGCCAATTTTATGTATCCGACCTGCCACCTTCGTTTTAGACCGGGGAGGCCGTTATGGCATTTTTTTGCCACCCGTGAGCTATAGCACACGATTTTATGGAAACCTAGACCCTAAATCCTATCCCTAAACCTAAACATCGACACTAAAGGATTTTAGTGTCGAAACCATGGTAAAATGAAATTTGAGTCTCCCAACCATATCAACTTTGCTGACATAGTAGAATTTTAGTGTCCAAACCATAGTTCACATTTTGGTCCCCGGAGGCCGGTAAGGCTATTTTTGGCCTCCCGTGACACATGTTTTCATCGTCAAACAACGATTTCATGCCTCCCGTCCGCCACCCATGATTTGGCCACTGAGACTGCAAAGGGTGTTTATGGCCTCCCGTAAGCTATAGCACACGTTTTCATGGTCGAGCGACCATTTTTAAGTACGTGTTCCACCACCCGCGTTTTGGTCCCCAGAGCACCTTAAAGTTGTTCTTGGCCTCCCACGAGCTGTAGGGTTTAGGATTTAGGTTTTAGGGCCTCCCTTGACACATGTTTTTGTCGCCGAACAGCGATTTCATGCCTCCCGTCCGCCACCCATGATTTGACCACTGAGACTGGTAAGGCTGTTTTGGCCTCCCGTGAGCTATATCACACGTTTTCATGGCCCAGCGACCATTTTTATGTCCGTGTTCCGCCACACGTGTTTTTGTCCCCGGAGCACCTTAGAGCGGTTCTTGGCCTCCCGCGAGCTATATCACACATTTCCGTGGCCAAACAGCCAATTTTATGTATCCGACCTGCCACCTTCGTTTTAGACCGGGGAGGCCGTTATGGCATTTTTTTGCCACCCGTGAGCTATAGCACACGATTTTATGGAAACCTAGACCCTCAATCCTATCCCTAAACCCTAAACCTAAACATCGACACTAAAGAATTTTAGTGTCGAAACCAGGGTAAAATGAAATTTGAGTCTCCCAACCATATCAACTTTGCTGACATCGTAGAATTTTAGTGTCCAAACCATAGTTCACATTTTGGTCCCCGGAGGCCGGTAAGGCTATTTTTGGCCTCCCGTGACACATGTTTTCATCGTCAAACAACGATTTCATGCCTCCCGTCCGCCACCCATGATTTGGCCACTGAGACTGCAAAGGGTGTTTATGGCCTCCCGTAAGCTATAGCACACGTTTTCATGGTCGAGCGACCATTTTTAAGTACGTGTTCCACCACCCGCGTTTTGGTCCCCAGAGCACCATAAAGTTGTTCTTGGCCTCCCACGAGCTGTAGGGTTTAGGGTTTAGGTTTTAGGGCCTCCCGTGACACATGTTTTTGTCGCCGAACAGCGATTTCGTGCCTCCCGTCTGCCACCCATGATTTGACCATTGAGACTGGTAAGGCTGTTTTGGCCTCCCGTGAGCTATATCACACGTTTTCATGGCCCAGCGACCATTTTTATGTCCGCGTTCCGCCACACGTGTTTTTGTCCCCGGAGCACCTTAAAGCGGTTCTTGGCCTCCCGCGAGCTATATCACACATTTCCGTGGCCAAACAACCAATTTTATGTATCCGACCAGCCACCTTCGTTTTAGACCGGGGAGGCCGTTATGGTATTTTTTGCCACCCGTGAGCTATAGCACACGATTTTATGGAAACCTAGACCCTAAATCCTATCCCTAAACCATAAACCTAAACATCGACACTAAAGGATTTTAGTGTCGAAACCATGGTAAAATGAATATTGAGTCTCCCAACCATATCAACTTTGCTGACATAGTAGAATTTTAGTGTCCAAACCATAGTACACATTTTGGTCCCCGGAGGCCGGTAAGGCTATTTTTGGCCTCCCGTGACACATGTTTTCATCGTCAAACACGATTTCATGCCTCTCGTCCGCCACCCATGATTTGGCCACTGAGACTGCTAAGGTTGTTTATGGCCTCCCGTAAGCTATAGCACACGTTTTCGTGGTCGAGCGACTATTTTTAAGTACGTGTTCCACCACCCGCGTTTTGGTCCCCAAAGCACCTTAAAGTTGTTCATGGCCTCCCACGAGCTGTAGGGTTTAGGGTTTAGGATTTAGGTTTTAGGGCCTCCCGTGACACATGTTTTTGTCGTCGAACAGCGATTTCGTGCCTCCCGTCCGCCACCCATGATTTGACCATTGAGACTGGTAAGGCTGTTTTGGCCTCCCGTGAGCTATAGCACACGTTTTCATGGCCCAGCGACCATTTTTATGTCCGCATTCCGCCACACGTGTTTTTGTCCCCGGAGCACCTTAAAGCGGTTCTTGGCCTCCCGCGAGCTATATCACACATTTCCGTGGCCAAACAGCCAATTTTATGTATCCGACCTGCCACCTTCGTTTTAGACCGGGGAGGCCGTTATGGCATTTTTTTGCCACCCGTGAGCTATAGCACACGATTTTATGGAAACCTAGACCCTAAATCCTATCCCTAAACCTAAACATCGACACTAAAGGATTTTAGTGTCGAAACCATGGTAAAATGAAATTTGAGTCTCCCAACCATATCAACTTTGCTGACATAGTAGAATTTTAGTGTCCAAACCATAGTTCACATTTTGGTCCCCGGAGGCCGGTAAGGCTATTTTTGGCCTCCCGTGACACATGTTTTCATCGTCAAACAACGATTTCATGCCTCCCGTCCGCCACCCATGATTTGGCCACTGAGACTGCAAAGGGTGTTTATGGCCTCCCGTAAGCTATAGCACACGTTTTCATGGTCGAGCGACCATTTTTAAGTACGTGTTCCACCACCCGCGTTTTGGTCCCCAGAGCACCTTAAAGTTGTTCTTGGCCTCCCACGAGCTGTAGGGTTTAGGATTTAGGTTTTAGGGCCTCCCTTGACACATGTTTTTGTCGCCGAACAGCGATTTCATGCCTCCCGTCCGCCACCCATGATTTGACCACTGAGACTGGTAAGGCTGTTTTGGCCTCCCGTGAGCTATATCACACGTTTTCATGGCCCAGCGACCATTTTTATGTCCGTGTTCCGCCACACGTGTTTTTGTCCCCGGAGCACCTTAGAGCGGTTCTTGGCCTCCCGCGAGCTATATCACACATTTCCGTGGCCAAACAGCCAATTTTATGTATCCGACCTGCCACCTTCGTTTTAGACCGGGGAGGCCGTTATGGCATTTTTTTGCCACCCGTGAGCTATAGCACACGATTTTATGGAAACCTAGACCCTCAATCCTATCCCTAAACCCTAAACCTAAACATCGACACTAAAGAATTTTAGTGTCGAAACCAGGGTAAAATGAAATTTGAGTCTCCCAACCATATCAACTTTGCTGACATCGTAGAATTTTAGTGTCCAAACCATAGTTCACATTTTGGTCCCCGGAGGCCGGTAAGGCTATTTTTGGCCTCCCGTGACACATGTTTTCATCGTCAAACAACGATTTCATGCCTCCCGTCCGCCACCCATGATTTGGCCACTGAGACTGCAAAGGGTGTTTATGGCCTCCCGTAAGCTATAGCACACGTTTTCATGGTCGAGCGACCATTTTTAAGTACGTGTTCCACCACCCGCGTTTTGGTCCCCAGAGCACCATAAAGTTGTTCTTGGCCTCCCACGAGCTGTAGGGTTTAGGGTTTAGGTTTTAGGGCCTCCCGTGACACATGTTTTTGTCGCCGAACAGCGATTTCGTGCCTCCCGTCTGCCACCCATGATTTGACCATTGAGACTGGTAAGGCTGTTTTGGCCTCCCGTGAGCTATATCACACGTTTTCATGGCCCAGCGACCATTTTTATGTCCGCGTTCCGCCACACGTGTTTTTGTCCCCGGAGCACCTTAAAGCGGTTCTTGGCCTCCCGCGAGCTATATCACACATTTCCGTGGCCAAACAACCAATTTTATGTATCCGACCAGCCACCTTCGTTTTAGACCGGGGAGGCCGTTATGGTATTTTTTGCCACCCGTGAGCTATAGCACACGATTTTATGGAAACCTAGACCCTAAATCCTATCCCTAAACCATAAACCTAAACATCGACACTAAAGGATTTTAGTGTCGAAACCATGGTAAAATGAATATTGAGTCTCCCAACCATATCAACTTTGCTGACATAGTAGAATTTTAGTGTCCAAACCATAGTACACATTTTGGTCCCCGGAGGCCGGTAAGGCTATTTTTGGCCTCCCGTGACACATGTTTTCATCGTCAAACACGATTTCATGCCTCTCGTCCGCCACCCATGATTTGGCCACTGAGACTGCTAAGGTTGTTTATGGCCTCCCGTAAGCTATAGCACACGTTTTCGTGGTCGAGCGACTATTTTTAAGTACGTGTTCCACCACCCGCGTTTTGGTCCCCAAAGCACCTTAAAGTTGTTCATGGCCTCCCACGAGCTGTAGGGTTTAGGGTTTAGGATTTAGGTTTTAGGGCCTCCCGTGACACATGTTTTTGTCGTCGAACAGCGATTTCGTGCCTCCCGTCCGCCACCCATGATTTGACCATTGAGACTGGTAAGGCTGTTTTGGCCTCCCGTGAGCTATAGCACACGTTTTCATGGCCCAGCGACCATTTTTATGTCCGCATTCCGCCACACGTGTTTTTGTCCCCGGAGCACCTTAAAGCGGTTCTTGGCCTCCCGCGAGCTATATCACACATTTCCGTGGCCAAACAGCCAATTTTATGTATCCGACCTGCCACCTTCGTTTTAGACCGGGGAGGCCGTTATGGCATTTTTTTGCCACCCGTGAGCTATAGCACACGATTTTATGGAAACCTAGACCCTAAATCCTATCCCTAAACCTAAACATCGACACTAAAGGATTTTAGTGTCGAAACCATGGTAAAATGAAATTTGAGTCTCCCAACCATATCAACTTTGCTGACATAGTAGAATTTTAGTGTCCAAACCATAGTTCACATTTTGGTCCCCGGAGGCCGGTAAGGCTATTTTTGGCCTCCCGTGACACATGTTTTCATCGTCAAACAACGATTTCATGCCTCCCGTCCGCCACCCATGATTTGGCCACTGAGACTGCAAAGGGTGTTTATGGCCTCCCGTAAGCTATAGCACACGTTTTCATGGTCGAGCGACCATTTTTAAGTACGTGTTCCACCACCCGCGTTTTGGTCCCCAGAGCACCTTAAAGTTGTTCTTGGCCTCCCACGAGCTGTAGGGTTTAGGATTTAGGTTTTAGGGCCTCCCGTGACACATGTTTTTGTCGCCGAACAGCGATTTCATGCCTCCCGTCCGCCACCCATGATTTGACCATTGAGACTGGTAAGGCTGTTTTGGCCTCCCGTGAGCTATATCACACGTTTTCATGGCCCAGCGACCATTTTTATGTCCGCGTTCCGCCACACATGTTTTTGTCCCCGGAGCACCTTAAAGCGGTTCTTGGCCTCCCGCGAGCTATATCACACATTTCCGTGGCCAAACAACCAATTTTATGTATCCGACCTGCCACCTTCGTTTTAGACCGGGGAGGCCGTTATGGCATTTTTTTGCCACCCGTGAGCTATAGCACACGATTTTATGGAAACCTAGACCCTGAATCCTATCCCTAAACCCTAAACCCTAAACATCGACACTAAAGAATTTTAGTGTCGAAACCATGGTAAAATGAAATTTGAGTCTCCCAACCATATCAACTTTGCTGACATATAGAAATTTAGTGTCCAAACCATAGTTCACATTTTGGTCCCCGGAGGCCGGTAAGGCTATTTTTGGCCTCCCGTGACACATGTTTTCATCGTCAAACAACGATTTCATGCCTCCCGTCCGCCACCCATGATTTGGCCACTGAGACTGCAAAGGGTGTTTATGGCCTCCCGTAAGCTATAGCACACGTTTTCATGGTCGAGCGACCATTTTTAAGTACGTGTTCCACCACCCGCGTTTTGGTCCCCAGAGCACCATAAAGTTGTTCTTGGCCTCCCACGAGCTGTAGGGTTTAGGGTTTAGGTTTTAGGGCCTCCTGTGACACATGTTTTTGTTGCGGAACAGCGATTTCGTGCCTCCCGTCCGCCACCCATGATTTGACCATTGAGACTGGTAAGGCTATTTTGGCCTCCCTTGAGCTATATCACACGTTTTCATGGCCCAGCGACCATTTTTATGTCCGCGTTCCGCCACACGTGTTTTTGTCCCCGGAGCACCTTAAAGCGGTTCTTGGCCTCCCGCGAGCTATATCACACATTTCTGTGGTCAAACAACCAATTTTATGTATCCGACCAGCCACCTTCATTTTAGACCGGGGAGGCCGTTATGGTATTTTTTGCCACCCGTGAGCTATAGCACACGATTTTATGGAAACCTAGACCCTAAATCCTATCCCTAAACCCTAAACCTAAACATCGACACTAAAGGATTTTAGTGTCGAAACCATGGTAAAATGAATATTGAGTCTCCCAACCATATCAACTTTGTTGACATAGTAGAATTTTATGTCCAAACCATAGTACACATTTTGGTCCCCGGAGGCCGGTAAGGCTATTTTTGGCCTCCCGTGACACATGTTTTCATCGTCAAACACGATTTCATGCCTCCCGTCCGCCAGCCATGATTTGGCCACTGAGACTGCTAAGGTTGTTTATGGCCTCCCGTAAGCTATAGCACACGTTTTCATGGTCGAGCGACTATTTTTAAGTACGTGTTCCACCACCCGCGTTTTGGTCCCCAAAGCACCTTAAAGTTGTTCTTGGCCTCCCACGAGCTGTAGGGTATAGGGTTTAGGATTTAGGTTTTAGGGCCTCCCGTGACACATGTTTTTGTCGTCGAACAGCGATTTCGTGCCTCCCGTCCGCCACCCATGATTTGACCATTGAGACTGGTAAGGCTCTTTTGGCCTCCCGTGAGCTATAGCACACGTTTTCATGGCCCAGCGACCATTTTTATGTCCGCGTTCCGCCACACGTGTTTTTGTCCCCGGAGCACCTTAAAGCGGTTCTTGGCCTCCCGTGAGCTATATCACACATTTCCGTGGCCAAACAGCCAATTTTATGTATCCGACATGCCACCTTCGTTTTAGACCGGGGAGGCCGTTATGGCATTTTTTGCCACCCGTGAGCTATAGCACACGATTTTATGGAAACCTAGACCCTAAATCCTATCCCTAAACCTAAACATCGACACTAAAGGATTTTAGTTTCGAAACCATGGTAAAATGAATATTGAGTCTCCCAACCATATCAACTTTGCTGACATAGTAGAATTTTAGTGTCCAAACCATAGTACACATTTTGGTCCCCGAAGGCCGGTAAGGCTATTTTTGGCCTCCCGTGACACATGTTTTCATCGTCAAACACGATTTCATGCCTCCCGTCCGCCACCCATGATTTGGCCACTGAGACTGCTAAGGTTGTTTATGGCCTCCCGTAAGCTATAGCACACGTTTTCATGGTCGAGCGACTATTTTTAAGTACGTGTTCCACCACCCGCGTTTTGGTCCCCAAAGCACCTTAAAGTTGTTCATGGCCTCCCACGAGCTGTAGGGTTTAGGGTTTAGGATTTAGGTTTTAGGGCCTCCCGTGACACATGTTTTTGTCGTCGAACAGCGATTTCGTGCCTCCCGTCCGCCACCCATGATTTGACCATTGAGACTGGTAAGGCTGTTTTGGCCTCCCGTGAGCTATAGCACACGTTTTCATGGCCCAGCGACCATTTTTATGTCTGCGTTCCGCCACACGTGTTTTTGTCCCCGGAGCACCTTAAAGCGGTTCTTGGCCTCCCGCGAGCTATATCACACATTTCCGTGGCCAAACAGCCAATTTTATGTATCCGACCTGCCACCTTCGTTTTAGACCGGGGAGGCCGTTATGGCATTTTTTTGCCACCCGTGAGCTATAGCACACGATTTTATGGAAACCTAGACCCTAAATCCTATCCCTAAACCTAAACATCGACACTAAAGGATTTTAGTGTCGAAACCATGGTAAAATGAAATTTGAGTCTCCCAACCATATCAACTTTGCTGACATAGTAGAATTTTAGTGTCCAAACCATAGTTCACATTTTGGTCCCCGGAGGCCGGTAAGGCTATTTTTGGCCTCCCGTGACACATGTTTTCATCGTCAAACAACGATTTCATGCCTCCCGTCCGCCACCCATGATTTGGCCACTGAGACTGCAAAGGGTGTTTATGGCCTCCCGTAAGCTATAGCACACGTTTTCATGGTCGAGCGACCATTTTTAAGTACGTGTTCCACCACCCGCGTTTTGGTCCCCAGAGCACCTTAAAGTTGTTCTTGGCCTCCCACGAGCTGTAGGGTTTAGGATTTAGGTTTTAGGGCCTCCCTTGACACATGTTTTTGTCGCCGAACAGCGATTTCATGCCTCCCGTCCGCCACCCATGATTTGACCACTGAGACTGGTAAGGCTGTTTTGGCCTCCCGTGAGCTATATCACACGTTTTCATGGCCCAGCGACCATTTTTATGTCCGTGTTCCGCCACACGTGTTTTTGTCCCCGGAGCACCTTAGAGCGGTTCTTGGCCTCCCGCGAGCTATATCACACATTTCCGTGGCCAAACAGCCAATTTTATGTATCCGACCTGCCACCTTCGTTTTAGACCGGGGAGGCCGTTATGGCATTTTTTTGCCACCCGTGAGCTATAGCACACGATTTTATGGAAACCTAGACCCTAAATCCTATCCCTAAACCCTAAACCTAAACATCGACACTAAAGAATTTTAGTGTCGAAACCATGGTAAAATGAAATTTGAGTCTCCCAACCATATCAACTTTGGTGACATAGTAGAATTTTAGTGTCCAAACCATAGTTCACATTTTGGTCCCCGGAGGCCGGTAAGGCTATTTTTGGCCTCCCGTGACACATGTTTTCATCGTCAAACAACGATTTCATGCCTCCCGTCCGCCACCCATGATTTGGCCACTGAGACTGCAAAGGGTGTTTATGGCCTCCCGTAAGCTATAGCACACGTTTTCATGGTCGAGCGACCATTTTTAAGTACGTGTTCCACCACCCGCGTTTTGGTCCCCAGAGCACCATAAAGTTGTTCTTGGCCTCCCACGAGCTGTAGGGTTTAGGGTTTAGGTTTTAGGGCCTCCTGTGACACATGTTTTTGTCGCCGAACAGCGATTTCGTGCCTCCCGTCCGCCACCCATGATTTGACCATTGAGACTGGTAAGGCTGTTTTGGCCTCCCGTGAACTATATCACACGTTTTCATGGCCCAGCGACCATTTTTATGTCCGCGTTCTGCCACACGTGTTTTTGTCCCCGGAGCACCTTAAAGCGGTTCTTGGCCTCCCGCGAGCTATATCACACATTTCTGTGGCCAAACAACCAATTTTATGTATCCGACCAGCCACCTTCGTTTTAGTCCCGGGAGGCCGTTATGGTATTTTTTGCCACCCGTGAGCTATAGCACACGATTTTATGGAAACCTAGACCCTAAATCCTATCCCTAAACCCTAAACCTAAACGTCGACACTAAAGGATTTTAGTGTCGAAACCATGGTAAAATGAATATTGAGTCTCCCAACCATATCAACTTTGCTAACATAGTAGAATTTTAGTGTCCAAACCATAGTACACATTTTGGTCCCCGGAGGCCGGTAAGGCTATTTTTGGCCTCCCGTGACACATGTTTTCATCGTCAAACACGATTTCATGCCTCCCGTCCGCCACCCATGATTTGGCCACTGAGACTGCTAAGGTTGTTTATGGCCTCCCGTAAGCTATAGCACACGTTTTCATGGTCGAGCGACTATTTTTAAGTACGTGTTCCACCACCCGCGTTTTGGTCCCCAAAGCACCTTAAAGTTGTTCTTGGCCTCCCACGAGCTGTAGGGTATAGGGTTTAGGATTTAGGTTTTAGGGCCTCCCGTGACACATGTTTTTGTCGTCGAACAGCGATTTCGTGCCTCCCGTCCGCCACCCATGATTTGACCATTGAGACTGGTAAGGCTGTTTTGGCCTCCCGTGAGCTATAGCACACGTTTTCATGGCCCAGCGACCATTTTTATGTCCGCGTTCCGCCACACGTGTTTTTGTCCCCGGAGCACCTTAAAGCGGTTCTTGGCCTCCCGCGAGCTATATCACACATTTCCGTGGCCAAACAACCAATTTTATGTATCCGACCTGCCACCTTCGTTTTAGACCGGGGAGGCCGTTATGGCATTTTTTTGCCACCCGTGAGCTATAGCACACGATTTTATGGAAACCTAGACCCTAAATCCTATCCCTAAACCTAAACGTCGACACTAAAGGATTTTAGTGTCGAAACCATGGTAAAATGAAATTTGAGTCTCCCAACCATATCAACTTTGCTGACATAGTAGAATTTTAGTGTCCAAACCATAGTTCACATTTTGGTCCCCGGAGGCCGGTAAGGCTATTTTTGGCCTCCCGTGACACATGTTTTCATCGTCAAACAACGATTTCATGCCTCCCGTCCGCCACCCATGATTTGGCCACTGAGACTGCAAAGGGTGTTTATGGCCTCCCGTAAGCTATAGCACACGTATTCATGGTCGAGCGACCATTTTTAAGTAAGTGTTCCACCACTCGCGTTTTGGTCCCCAGAGCACCTTAAAGTTGTTCTTGGCTTCTCACGAGCTGTAGGGTTTAGGGTTTAGGGCGTCCCGTGACACATGTTTTTGTCACCGAACATCGATTTCGTGCCTCCCGTCCACCACCCATGATTTGACCATTGAGACTGGTAAGGCTGTTTTGGCCTCCCGTGAGCTATATCACACGTTTTCATGGCCCAGCGACCATTTTTATGTCCGCGTTCCACCACACATGTTTTTGTCCCCGGAGCACCTTAAAGCGGTTCTTGGCCTCCCACGAGCTATATCACACATTTCCGTGGCCAAACAACCAATTTTATGTATCCGACCAGCCACCTTCGTTTTAGACCGGGGAGGCCGTTATGGCATTTTTTGCCACCCGTGAGCTATAGCACACGATTTTATGGAAACCTAGACCCTAAATCCTATCCCTAAACCCCAAACCTAAACATCGACACTAAAGGAATTTAGTGTCGAAACCATGGTAAAATGAATATTGAGTCTCCCAACCATATCAACTTTGCTGACATAGTAGAATTTTAGTGTCCAAACCATAGTTCACATTTTGGTCCCCGGAGGCCGGTAAGGCTATTTTTGGCCTCCCGTGACACATGTTTTCATCGTCAAACAACGATTTCATGCCTCCCGTCCGCCACCCATGATTTGGCCACTGAGACTGCAAAGGGTGTTTATGGCCTCCCGTAAGCTATAGCACAAGTTTTCATGGTCGAGCGACCATTTTTAAGTACGTGTTCCACCACCCGCGTTTTGGTCCCCAGAGCACCATAAAGTTGTTCTTGGCCTCCCACGAGCTGTAGGGTTTAGGGTTTAGGTTTTAGGGCCTCCCGTGACACATGTTTTTGTCGCCGAACAGTGATTTCGTGCCTCCCGTCCGCCACCCATGATTTGACCATTGAGACTGGTAAGGCTGTTTTGGCCTCCCGTGAGCTATATCACACGTTTTCATGGCCGAGCGACCATTTTTATGTCCGCGTTCCACCACACGTGTTTTTGTCCCCGGAGCACCTTAAAGCGGTTCTTGGCCTCCCGCGAGCTATATCACACATTTCCGTGGCCAAACAACCAATTTTATGTATCCGACCAGCCACATTCGTTTTAGACCGGGGAGGCCGTTATGGTATTTTTTGCCACCCGTGAGCTATAGCACACGATTTTATGGAAACATAGACCCTAAATCCTATCCCTAAACCCTAAACCTAAACATCGACACTAAAGGATTTTAGTGACAAAATCATGGTAAAATGAATATTGAGTCTCCCAACCATATCAACTTTGCTGACATAGTAGAATTTTAGTGTCCAAACCATAGTACACATTTTGGTCCCCGGAGGCCGGTAAGGCTATTTTTGGCCTCCCGTGACACATGTTTTCATCGTCAAACACGATTTCATGCCTCCCGTCCGCCACCCATGATTTGGCCACTGAGACTGCTAAGGTTGTTTATGGCCTCCCGTAAGGTATAGCACACGTTTTCATGGTCGAGCGACCATTTTTAAGTAAGTGTTCCACCACCCGCGTTTTGGTCCCCAGAGCACCTTAAAGTTGTTCTTGGCCTCCCACGAGCTGTAGGGTTTAGGGCGTCCCGTGACACATGTTTTTGTCACCAAACAGCGATTTCGTGCCTCCCGTCCACCACCCATGATTTGACCATTGAGACTGGTAAGGCTGTTTTGGCCTCCCGTGAGCTATATCACACGTTTTCATGGCCGTGCGACCATTTTTATGTCCGCGTTCCGCCACACGTGTTTTTGTCCCCGGAGCACCTTAAAGCGGTTCTTGGCCTCCCACGAGCTATATCACACATTTCCGTGGCCAAACAACCAATTTTATGTATCCGACCAGCCACCTTCGTTTTAGACCGGGGAGGCCGTTATGGCATTTTTTGCCACCCGTGAGCTATAGCACACGATTTTATGGAAACCTAGACCCTAATTCCTATCCCTAAACCCCAAACCTAAACATCGACACTAAAGGATTTTAGTGTCGAAACCATGGTAAATGAATATTGAGTCTCCCAACCATATCAACTTTGCTGACATAGTAGAATTTTAGTGTCCAAACCATAGTACACATTTTGGTCCCCGGAGGCAGGTAAGGCTATTTTTGGCCTCCCGTGACACATGTTTTCATCGTCAAACACGATTTCATGACTCCCGTCCGCCACCCATGATTTGGCCACTGAGACTGCTAAGGTTGTTTATGGCCTCCCGTAAGCTATAGCACACGTTTTCATGGTCGAGCGACTATTTTTAAGTACGTGTTCCACCACCCGCGTTTTGGTCCCCAAAGCACCTTAAAGTTGTTCTTGGCCTCCCACGAGCTGTAGGGTTTAGGGTTTAGGATTTAGGTTTTAGGGCCTCTCGTGACACATGTTTTTGTCGTCGAACAGCGATTTCGTGCCTCCCGTCCGCCACCCATTATTTGACCATTGAGACTGGTAAGGCTGTTTTGGCCTCCCGTGAGCTATAGCACACGTTTTCATGGCCCAGCGACCATTTTTATGTCCGCGTTCCGCCACACGTGTTTTTGTCCCCGGAGAACCTTAAAGCGGTTCTTGGCCTCCCGCGAGCTATATCACACATTTCCGTGGCCAAACAGGCAATTTTATGTATTCGACCTGCCACCTTCGTTTTAGACCGGGGAGGCCGTTATGGCATTTTTTTGCCACCCGTGAGCTATAGCACACGATTTTATGGAAACCTAGACCCTAAATCCTATCCCTAAACCTAAACATCGACACTAAAGGATTTTAGTGTCGAAACCATGGTAAAATGAAATTTGAGTCTCCCAACCATATCAACTTTGCTGACATAGTAGAATTTTAGTGTCCAAACCATAGTTCACATTTTGGTCCCCGGAGGCCGGTAAGGCTATTTTTGGCCTCCCGTGACACATGTTTTCATCGTCAAACAACGATTTCATGCCTCCCGTCCGCCACCCATGATTTGGCCACTGAGACCGCAAAGGGTGTTTATGGCCTCCCGTAAGGTATAGCACACGTTTTCATGGTCGAGCGACCATTTTTAAGTAAGTGTTCCACCACCCGCGTTTTGGTCCCCAGAGCACCTTAAAGTTGTTCTTGGCCTCCCACGAGCTGTAGGGTTTAGGGTTTAGGGTTTAGGGCGTCCCGTGACACATGTTTTTGTCACCAAACAGCGATTTCGTGCCTCCCGTCCACCACCCATGATTTGACCATTGAGACTGGTAAGGCTGTTTTGGCCTCCCGTGAGCTATATCACACGTTTTCATGGCCCTGCGACCATTTTTATGTCCGCGTTCCACCACACGTGTTTTTGTCCCCGGAGCACCTTAAAGCGGTTCTTGGCCTCCCACGAGCTATATCACACATTTCCGTGGCCAAACAACCAATTTTATGTATCCGACCAGCCACCTTCGTTTTAGACCGGGGAGGCCGTTATGGCATTTTTTGCCACCCGTGAGCTATAGCACACGATTTTATGGAAACCTAGACCCTAATTCCTATCCCTAAACCCCAAACCTAAACATCGACACTAAAGGATTTTAGTGTCGAAACCATGGTAAAATGAATATTGAGTCTCCCAACCATATCAACTTTGCTGACATAGTAGAATTTTAGTGTCCAAACCATAGTACACATTTTGGTCCCCGGAGGCAGGTAAGGCTATTTTTGGCCTCCCGTGACACATGTTTTCATCGTCAAACACGATTTCATGACTCCCGTCCGCCACCCATGATTTGGCCACTGAGACTGCTAAGGTTGTTTATGGCCTCCCGTAAGCTATAGCACACGTTTTCATGGTCGAGCGACTATTTTTAAGTACGTGTTCCACCACCCGTGTTTTGGTCCCCAAAGCACCTTAAAGTTGTTCTTGGCCTCCCACGAGCTGTAGGGTTTAGGGTTTAGGATTTAGGTTTTAGGGCCTCCCGAGACACATGTTTTTGTCGTCGAACAGCGATTTCGTGCCTCCCGTCCGCCACCCATGATTTGACCATTGAGACTGGTAAGGCTGTTTTGGCCTCCCGTGAGCTATAGCACACGTTTTCATGGCCCAGCGACCATTTTTATGTCCGCGTTCCGCCACATGTGTTTTTGTCCCCGGAGCACCTTAAAGCGGTTCTTGGCCTCCCGCGAGCTATATATCACACATTTCCGTGGCCAAACAGCCAATTTTATGTATCCGACCTGCCACCTTCGTTTTAGACCGAGGAGGCCGTTATGGCATTTTTTTGCCACCCGTGAGCTATAGCACACGATTTTATGGGAACCTAGACCCTGAATCCTATCCCTAAACCCTAAACCTAAACATCGACACTAAAGGATTTTAGTGTCGAAACCATGGTAAAATGAAATTTGAGTCTCCCAACCATATCAACTTTGGTGACATAGTAGAATTTTAGTGTCCAAACCATAGTTCACATTTTGGTCCCCGGAGGCCGGTAAGGCTATTTTTGGCCTCCCGTGACACAAGTTTTCATCGTCAAACAACGATTTCATGCCTCCCGTCCGCCACCCATGATTTGGCCACTGAGACTGCAAAGGGTGTTTATGGCCTCCCGTAAGCTATAGCACACGTTTTCATGGTCGAGCGACCATTTTTAAGTACGTGTTCCACCACCCGCGTTTTGGTCCCCAGAGCACCTTAAAGTTGTTCTTGGCCTCCCACGAGCTGTAGGGTTTAGGGTTTAGGTTTTAGGGCCTCCCGTGACACATGTTTTTGTCGCCGAACAGCGATTTCGTTCCTCCCGTCCGCCACCCATGATTTGACCATTGAGACTGGTAAGGCTGTTTTGGCCTCCCGTGAGCTATATCACACGTTTTCATGGCCCAGCGACCATTTTTATGTCCGCGTTCCGCCACACGTGTTTTTGTCCCCGGAGCACCTTAAAGCGGTTCTTGGCCTCCCGCGAGCTATATAACACATTTCCGTGGCCAAACAACCAATTTTATGTATCCGACCAGTCACCTTCGTTTTAGACCGGGGAGGCCGTTATGGTATTTTTTGCCACCCGTGAGCTATAGCACACGATTTTATGGAAACCTAGACCCTAAATCCTATCCCTAAACCCTAAACCTAAACATCGACACTAAAAGATTTTAGTGACAAAATCATGGTAAAATGAATATTGAGTCTCCCAACCATATCAACTTTGCTGACATAGTAGAATTTTAGTGTCCAAACCATAGTACACATTTTGGTCCCCGGAGGCCGGTAAGGCTATTTTTGGCCTCCCGTGACACATGTTTTCATCGTCAAACACGATTTCATGCCTCCCGTCCGCCACCCATGATTTGGCCACTGAGACTGCTAAGGTTGTTTATGGCCTCCCGTAAGCTATAGCACACGTTTTCATGGTCGAGCGACTATTTTTAAGTACGTGTTCCACCACCCGCGTTTTGGTCCCCAAAGCACCTTAAAGTTGTTCTTGGCCTCCCACGAGCTGTAGGGTTTAGGGTTTAGGATTTAGGTTTTAGGGCCTCTCGTGACACATGTTTTTGTCGTCGAACAGCGATTTCGTGCCTCCCGTCCGCCACCCATTATTTGACCATTGAGACTGGTAAGGCTGTTTTGGCCTCCCGTGAGCTATAGCACACGTTTTCATGGCCCAGCGACCATTTTTATGTCCGCGTTCCACCACACGTGTTTTTGTCCCCGGAGAACCTTAAAGCGGTTCTTGGCCTCCCGCGAGCTATATCACACATTTCCGTGGCCAAACAGCCAATTTTATGTATTCGACCTGCCACCTTCGTTTTAGACCGGGGAGGCCGTTATGGCATTTTTTTGCCACCCGTGAGCTATAGCACACGATTTTATGGAAACCTAGACCCTAAATCCTATCCCTAAACCTAAACATCGACACTAAAGGATTTTAGTGTCGAAACCATGGTAAAATGAAATTTGAGTCTCCCAACCATATCAACTTTGCTGACATAGTAGAATTTTAGTGTCCAAACCATAGTTCACATTTTGGTCCCCGGAGGCCGGTAAGGCTATTTTTGGCCTCCCGTGACACATGTTTTCATCGTCAAACAACGATTTCATGCCTCCCGTCCGCCACCCATGATTTGGCCACTGAGACTGCAAAGGGTGTTTATGGCCTCCCGTAAGGTATAGCACACGTTTTCATGGTCGAGCGACCATTTTTAAGTAAGTGTTCCACCACCCGCGTTTTGGTCCCCAGAGCACCTTAAAGTTGTTCTTGGCCTCCCACGAGCTGTAGGGTTTAGGGTTTAGGGTTTAGGGCGTCCCGTGACACATGTTTTTGTCACCCAACAGCGATTTCGTGCCTCCCGTCCACCACCCATGATTTGACCATTGAGACTGGTAAGGCTGTTTTGGCCTCCCGTGAGCTATATCACACGTTTTCATGGCCCTGCGACCATTTTTATGTCCGCGTTCCGCCACACGTGTTTTTGTCCCCGGAGCACCTTAAAGCGGTTCTTGGCCTCCCACGAGCTATATCACACATTTCCGTGGCCAAACAACCAATTTTATGTATCCGACCAGCCACCTTCGTTTTAGACCGGGGAGGCCGTTATGGCATTTTTTGCCACCCGTGAGCTATAGCACACGATTTTATGGAAACCTAGACCCTAATTCCTATCCCTAAACCCCAAACCTAAACATCGACACTAAAGGATTTTAGTGTCGAAACCATGGTAAAATGAATATTGAGTCTCCCAACCATATCAACTTTGCTGACATAGTAGAATTTTAGTGTCCAAACCATAGTACACATTTTGGTCCCCGGAGGCAGGTAAGGCTATTTTTGGCCTCCCGTGACACATGTTTTCATCGTCAAACACGATTTCATGACTCCCGTCCGCCACCCATGATTTGGCCACTGAGACTGCTAAGGTTGTTTATGGCCTCCCGTAAGCTATAGCACACGTTTTCATGGTCGAGCGACTATTTTTAAGTACGTGTTCCACCACCCGCGTTTTGGTCCCCAAAGCACCTTAAAGTTGTTCTTGGCCTCCCACGAGCTGTAGGGTTTAGGGTTTAGGATTTAGGTTTTAGGGCCTCCCGAGACACATGTTTTTGTCGTCGAACAGCGATTTCGTGCCTCCCGTCCGCCACCCATGATTTGACCATTGAGACTGGTAAGGCTGTTTTGGCCTCCCGTGAGCTATAGCACACGTTTTCATGGCCCAGCGACCATTTTTATGTCCGCGTTCCGCCACATGTGTTTTTGTCCCCGGAGCACCTTAAAGCGGTTCTTGGCCTCCCGCGAGCTATATCACACATTTCCGTGGCCAAACAGCCAATTTTATGTATCCGACCTGCCACCTTCGTTTTAGACCGAGGAGGCCGTTATGGCAATTTTTTGCCACCCGTGAGCTATAGCACACGATTTTATGGAACCTAGACCCTGAATCCTATCCCTAAACCCTAAACCTAAACATCGACACTAAAGGATTTTAGTGTCGAAACCATGGTAAAATGAAATTTGAGTCTCCCAACCATATCAACTTTGGTGACATAGTAGAATTTTAGTGTCCAAACCATAGTTCACATTTTGGTCCCCGGAGGCCGGTAAGGCTATTTTTGGCCTCCCGTGACACATGTTTTCATCGTCAAACAACGATTTCATGCCTCCCGTCCGCCACCCATGATTTGGCCACTGAGACTGCTAAGGGTGTTTATGGCCTCCCGTAAGCTATAGCACACGTTTTCATGGTCGAGCGACCTATTTTTAAGTACGTGTTCCACCACCCGCGTTTTGGTCCCCAGAGCACCTTAAAGTTGTTCTTGGCCTCCCACGAGCTGTAGGGTTTAGGGTTTAGGTTTTAGGGCCTCCCGTGACACATGTTTTTGTCGCCGAACAGCGATTTCGTTCCTCCCGTCCGCCACCCATGATTTGACCATTGAGACTGGTAAGGCTGTTTTGGCCTCCCGTGAGCTATATCACACGTTTTCATGGCCCAGCGACCATTTTTATGTCCGCGTTCCGCCACACGTGTTTTTGTCCCCGGAGCACCTTAAAAGCGGTTCTTGGCCTCCCGCGAGCTATATCACCCATTTCCGTGGCCAAACAACCAATTTTATGTATCCGACCAGCCACCTTCGTTTTAGACCGGGGAGGCCGTTATGGCATTTTTTTGCCACCCGTGAGCTATAGCACACGATTTTATGGAAACCTAGACCCTAAATCCTATCCCTAAACCCTAAACCTAAACATCGACACTAAAGGATTTTAGTGTCGAAACCATGGTAAAATGAATATTGAGTCTCCCAACCATATCAACTTTGCTGACATAGTAGAATTTTAGTGTCCAAACCATAGTACACATTTTGGTCCCCGGAGGCCGGTAAGGCTATTTTTGGCCTCCCGTGACACATGTTTTCATCGTCAAACACGATTTCATGCCTCCCGTCCGCCACCCATGATTTGGCCACTTAGACTGCTAAGGTTGTTTATGGCCTCCCGTAAGCTATAGCACACGTTTTCATGGTCGAGCGACTATTTTTAAGTACGTGTTCCACCACCCGCGTTTTGGTCCCCAAAGCACCTTAAAGTTGTTCTTGGCCTCCCACGAGCTGTAGGGTTTAGGGTTTAGGGTTTAGGATTTAGGTTTTAGGGCCTCCCGTGACATATGTTTTTGTCGTCGAACAGCGATTTCGTGCCTCCCGTCCGCCACCCATGATTTGACCATTGAGAATGGTAAGGCTGTTTTGGCCTCCCGTGAGCTATAGCACACGTTTTCATGGCCCAGCGACCATTTTTATGTCCGCGTTCCGCCACACGTGTTTTTGTCCCCGGAGCACCTTAAAGCGGTTCTTGGCCTCCCGCGAGCTATATCACACATTTCCGTGGCCAAACAGCCAATTTTATGTATCCGACCATGCCACCTTCGTTTTAGACCGGGGAGGCCGTTATGGCATTTTTTGCCACCCGTGAGCTATAGCACACGATTTTATGGAAACCTAGACCCTGAATCCTATCCCTAAACCCTAAACCTAAACATCGACACTGAAGGATTTTAGTGTCGAAACCATGGTAAAATGAATATTGAGTCTCCCAACCATATCAACTTTGCTGACATAGTAGAATTTTAGTGTCCAAACCATAGTTACACATTTTGGTCCCCGGAGGCCGGTAAGGCTATTTTTGGCCTCCCGTGACACATGTTTTCATCGTCAAACACGATTTCATGCCTCCCGTCCGCCACCCATGATTTGGCCACTGAGACTGCTAAGGTTGTTTATGGCCTCCCGTAAGCTATAGCACACGTTTTCATGGTCGAGCGACTATTTTTAAGTACGTGTTCCACCACCCGCGTTTTGGTCCCCAAAGCACCTTAAAGTTGTTCTTGGCCTCCCACGAGCTGTAGGGTTTAGGGTTTAGGATTTAGGTTTAGGGCCTCCCGTGACACATGTTTTTGTCGTCGAACAGCGATTTCGTGCCTCCCGTCCGCCACCCATGATTTGACCATTGAGACTGGTAAGGCTGTTTTGGCCTCCCGTGAGCTATATCACACGTTTTCATGGCCCAGCGACCATTTTTATGTCCGCGTTCCGCCACACGTGTTTTTGTCCCCGGAGCACCTTAAAGCGGTTCTTGGCCTCCCATGAGCTATATCACACATTTCCGTGGCCAAGCAACCAATTTTATGTATCCGATCAGCCACCTTCGTTTTAGACCGGGGAGGCCGTTATGGCATTTTTTGCCACCCGTGAGCTATAGCACACGATTTTATGGAAACCTAGACCCTAAATCCTATCCCTAAACCCTAAACCTAAACATCGACACTAAAGGATTTTAGTGTCGAAACCATGGTAAAATGAATATTGAGTCTCCCAACCATATCAACTTTGCTGACATAGTAGAATTTTAGTGTCCAAACCATAGTACACATTTTGGTCCCCGGAGGCCGGTAAGGCTATTTTTGGCCTCCCGTGACACATGTTTTCATCGTTAAACACGATTTCATGCCTCCCGTCCGCCACCCATGATTTGGCCACTGAGACTGCTAAGGTTGTTTATGGCCTCCCGTAAGCTATAGCACACGTTTTCATGGTCGAGCGACTATTTTTAAGTACGTGTTCCACCACCCGCGTTTTGGTCCCCAAAGCACCTTAAAGTTGTTCTTGGCCTCCCACGAGCTGTAGGGTTTAGGGTTTAGGATTTAGGTTTTAGGGCCTCCCGTGACACATGTTTTTGTCGTCGAACAGCGATTTCGTGCCTCCCGTCCGCCACCCATGATTTCACCATTGAGACTGGTAAGGCTGTTTTGGCCTCCCGTGAGCTATAGCACACGTTTTCATGGCCCAGCGACCATTTTTATGTCCGCGTTCCGCCACATGTGTTTTTGTCCCCTGGAGCACCTTAAAGCGGTTCTTGGCCTCCCGCGAGCTATATCACACATTTCCGTGGCCAAACAGCCAATTTTATGTATCCGACCTGCCACCTTCGTTTTAGACCGGGGAGGCCGTTATGGCATTTTTTTGCCACCCGTGAGCTATAGCACACGATTTTATGGAAACCTAGACCCTGAATCCTATCCCTAAACCCTAAACCTAAACATCGACACTAAAGGATTTTAGTGTCGAAACCATGGTAAAATGAAATTTGAGTCTCCCGACCATATCAACTTTGCTGACATAGTAGAATTTTAGTGTCCAAACCATAGTACACATTTTGGTCCCCGGAGGCCGGTAAGGCTATTTTTGGCCTCCCGTGACACATGTTTTCATCGTCAAACACGATTTCATGCCTCCCGTCCGCCACCCATGATTTGGCCACTGAGACTGCTAAGGTTGTTTATGGCCTCCCGTAAGCTATAGCACACGTTTTCATGGTCGAGCGACTATTTTTAAGTACGTGTTCCACCACCCGCGTTTTGGTCCCCAAAGCACCTTAAAGTTGTTCTTGGCCTCCCACGAGCTGTAGGGTTTAGGGTTTAGGATTTAGGTTTTAGGGCCTCCCGTGACACATGTTTTTGTCGTCGAACAGCGATTTCGTGGCCTCCCGTCCGCCACCCATGATTTGACCATTGAGACTGGTAAGGCTAGTTTTGGCCTCCCGTGAGCTATATCACACGTTTTCATGGCCCAGCGACCATTTTTATGTCCGCGTTCCGCCACATGTGTTTTTGTCCCCTGGAGCACCTTAAAGCGGTTCTTGGCCTCCCTGCGAGCTATATCACACATTTCCGTGGCCAAACAGCCATATTTATGTATCCGACCATGCCACCTTCGTTTTAGACCGGGGAGGCCGTTATGGCATTTTTTTGCCACCCGTGAGCTATAGCACACGATTTTATGGAAACCTAGACCCTAAATCCTATCCCTAAACCCTAAACCTAAACATCGACACTAAAGGATTTTAGTGTCGAAACCATGGTAAAATGAATATTGAGTCTCCCAACCATATCAACTTTGCTGACATAGTAGAATTTTAGTGTCCAAACCATAGTTCACATTTTGGTCCCCGGAGGCCGGTAAGGCTATTTTTGGCCTCCCGTGACACATGTTTTCATCGTCAAACAACTGATTTCATGCCTCCCGTCCGCCACCCATGATTTGGCCACTGAGACTGCAAAGGGTGTTTATGGCCTCCCGTAAGCTATAGCACACGTTTTCATGGTCGAGCGACCATTTTTAAGTACGTGTTCCACCACCCGCGTTTTGGTCCCCAGAGCACCTTAAAGTTGTTCTTGGCCTCCCACGAGCTGTAGGGTTTAGGGTTTAGGTTTTAGGGCCTCCCGTGACACATGTTTTTGTCTCCGAACAGCGATTTCGTGCCTCCCGTCCGCCACCCATGATTTGACCATTGAGACTGGTAAGGCTGTTTTGGCCTCCCGTGAGCTATATCACACGTTTTCATGGCCCAGCGACCATTTTTATGTCCGCGTTCCGCCACACGTGTTTTTGTCCCCGGAGCACCTTAAAGCGGTTCTTGGCCTCCCGCGAGCTATATCACACATTTCCGTGGCCAAACAACCAATTTTATGTATTCGACCAGCCACCTTCGTTTTAGACCGGGGAGGCCGTTATGGCATTTTTTGCCACCCGTGAGCTATAGCACACGATTTTATGGAAACCTAGACCCTAAATCCTATCCCTAAACCCTAAACCTAAACATCGACACTAAAGGATTTTAGTGTCGAAACCATGGTAAAATGAATATTGAGTCTCCCAACCATATCAACTTTGCTGACATAGTAGAATTTTAGTGTCCAAACCATAGTACACATTTTGGTCCCCGGAGGCCGGTAAGGCTATTTTTGGCCTCCCGTGACACATGTTTTCATCGTCAAACACGATTTCATGCCTCCCGTCCGCCACCCATGATTTGGCCACTGAGACTGCTAAGGTTGTTTATGGCCTCCCTGTAAGCTATAGCACACGTTTTCATGGTCGAGCGACTATTTTTAAGTACGTGTTCCACCACCCGCGTTTTGGTCCCCAAAGCACCTTAAAGTTGTTCTTGGCCTCCCACGAGCTGTAGGGTTTAGGGTTTAGGATTTAGGTTTTAGGGCCTCCCGTGACACATGTTTTTGTCGTCGAACAGCGATTTCGTGCCTCCCGTCCGCCACCCATGATTTGACCATTGAGACTGGTAAGGCTGTTTTGGCCTCCCGTGAGCTATAGCACACGTTTTCATGGCCCAGCGACCATTTTTATGTCCGCGTTCCGCCACACGTGTTTTTGTCCCCGGAGCACCTTAAAGCGGTTCTTGGCCTCCCGCGAGCTATATCACACATTTCCGTGGCCAAACAGCCAATTTTATGTATCCGACCTGCCACCTTCGTTTTAGACCGGGGAGGCCGTTATGGCATTTTTTTGCCACCCGTGAGCTATAGCACACGATTTTATGGAAACCTAGACCCTAAATCCTATCCCTAAACCCTAAACCTAACATCGACACTAAAGGATTTTAGTGTCGAAACCATGGTAAAATGAATATTGAGTCTCCCAACCATATCAACTTTGCTGACATAGTAGAATTTTAGTGTCCAAACCATAGTTACACATTTTGGTCCCCGGAGGCCGGTAAGGCTATTTTTGGCCTCCCGTGACACATGTTTTCATCGTCAAACAACGATTTCATGCCTCCCGTCCGCCACCCATGATTTGGCCACTGAGACTGCTAAGGGTGTTTATGGCCTCCCGTAAGCTATAGCACACGTTTTCATGGTCGAGCGACCTATTTTTAAGTACGTGTTCCACCACCCGCGTTTTGGTCCCCAGAGCACCTTAAAGTTGTTCTTGGCCTCCCACGAGCTGTAGGGTTTAGGGTTTAGGATCTAGGTTTTAGGGCCTCCCGTGACACATGTTTTTGTCACCGAACAGCGATTTCGTGCCTCCCGTCCACCACCCATGATTTGACCATTGAGACTGGTAAGGCTGTTTTGGCCTCCCGTGAGCTATATCACACGTTTTCATGGCCCAGCGACCATTTTTATGTCCGCGTTCCGCCACACGTGTTTTTGTCCCCGGAGCACCTTAAAGCGGTTCTTGGCCTCCCGCGAGCTATATCACACATTTCCGTGGCCAAACAAGCCAATTTTATGTATCCGACCAGCCACCTTCGTTTTAGACCGGGGAGGCCGTTATGGCATTTTTTGCCACCCGTGAGCTATAGCACACGATTTTATGGAAACCTAGACCCTAAATCCTATCCCTAAACCCTAAACCTAAACATCGACACTAAAGGATTTTAGTGTCGAAACCATGGTAAAATGAATATTGAGTCTCCCAACCATATCAACTTTGCTGACATAGTAGAATTTTAGTGTCCAAACCATAGTACACATTTTGGTCCCCGGAGGCCGGTAAGGCTATTTTTGGCCTCCCGTGACACATGTTTTCATCGTCAAACACGATTTCATGCCTCTCGTCCGCCACCCATGATTTGGCCACTGAGACTGCTAAGGTTGTTTATGGCCTCCCGTAAGCTATAGCACACGTTTTCATGGTCGAGCGACTATTTTTAAGTACGTGTTCCACCACCCGCGTTTTGGTCCCCAAAGCACCTTAAAGTTGTTCTTGGCCTCCCACGAGCTGTAGGGTTTAGGGTTTAGGATTTAGGTTTTAGGGCCTCCCGTGACACATGTTTTTGTCGTCGAACAGCGATTTCGTGCCTCCCGTCCGCCACCCATGATTTGACCATTGAGACTGGTAAGGCTGTTTTGGCCTCCCGTGAGCTATAGCACACGTTTTCATGGCCCAGCGACCATTTTTATGTCCGCGTTCCGCCACACATGTGTTTTTGTCCCCGGAGCACCTTAAAGCGGTTCTTGGCCTCCCGCGAGCTATATCACACATTTCCGTGGCCAAACAGCCAATTTTATGTATCCGACCTGCCACCTTCGTTTTAGACCGGGGAGGCCGTTATGGCATTTTTTGCCACCCGTGAGCTATAGCACACGATTTTATGGAAACCTAGACCCTAAATCCTATCCCTAAACCTAAACATCGACACTAAAGGATTTTAGTGTCGAAACCATGGTAAAATGAATATTGAGTCTCCCAACCATATCAACTTTGCTGACATAGTAGAATTTTAGTGTCCAAACCATAGTTCACATTTTGGTCCCCGGAGGCCGGTAAGGCTATTTTTGGCCACCCGTGACACATGTTTTCATCGTCAAACAATGATTTCATGCCTCCCGTCCGCCACCCATGATTTGGCCACTGAGACTGCAAAGGGTGTTTATGGCCTCCCGTAAGCTATAGCACACGTTTTCATGGTCGAGCGACCATTTTTAAGTACGTGTTCCACCACCCGTGTTTTGGTCCCCAGAGCACCTTAAAGTTGTTCTTGGCCTCCCACGAGCTGTAGGGTTTAGGGTTTAGGTTTAGGGCGTCCCGTGACACATGTTTTTGTCACCGAACAGCGATTTCGTGCCTCCCGTCCACCACCCATGATTTGACCATTGAGACTGGTAAGGCTGTTTTGGCCTCCCGTGAGCTATATCACACGTTTTCATGGCCCAGCGACCATTTTTATGTCCGCGTTCCGCCACACGTGTTTTTGTCCCCGGAGCACCTTAAAGCGGTTCTTGGCCTCCCACGAGCTATATCACACATTTCCGTGGCCAAGCAACCAATTTTATGTATCCGACCAGCCACCTTCGTTTTAGACCGGGGAGGCCGTTATGGCATTTTTTGCCACCCGTGAGCTATAGCACACGATTTTATGGAAACCTAGACCCTAAATCCTATCCCTAAACCCTAAACCTAAACATCGACACTAAAGGATTTTAGTGTCGAAACCATGGTAAAATGAATATTGAGTCTCCCAACCATATCAACTTTGCTGACATAGTAGAATTTTAGTGTCCAAACCATAGTACACATTTTGGTCCCCGGAGGCCGGTAAGGCTATTTTTGGCCTCCCGTGACACATGTTTTCATCGTCAAACATGATTTCATGCCTCCCGTCCGCCACCCATGATTTGGCCACTGAGACTGCTAAGGTTGTTTATGGCCTCCCGTAAGCTATAGCACACGTTTTCATGGTCGAGCGACTATTTTTAAGTACGTGTTCCACCACCCGCGTTTTGGTCCCAAAGCACCTTAAAGTTGTTCTTGGCCTCCCACGAGCTGTAGGGTTTAGGGTTTAGGATTTAGGTTTTAGGGCCTCCCGTGACACATGTTTTTGTCGTCGAACAGCGATTTCGTGCCTCCCGTCCGCCACCCATGATTTGACCATTGAGACTGGTAAGGCTGTTTTGGCCTCCCGTGAGCTATAGCACACGTTTTCATGGCCCAGCGACCATTTTTATGTCCGCGTTCCGCCACACGTGTTTTTGTCCCCGGAGCACCTTAAAGCGGTTCTTGGCCTCCCGCGAGCTATATCACACATTTCCGTGGCCAAACAGCCAATTTTATGTATCCGACCTGCCACCTTCGTTTTAGACCGGGGAGGCCGTTATGGCATTTTTTTGCCACCCGTGAGCTATAGCACACGATTTTATGGAAACCTAGACCCTAAATCCTATCCCTAAACCCTAAACCTAAACATCGACACTAAAGGATTTTAGTGTCGAAACCATGGTAAAATGAAATTTGAGTCTCCCAACCATATCAACTTTGCTGACATAGTAGAATTTTAGTGTCCAAACCATAGTTCACATTTTGGTCCCCGGAGGCCGGTAAGGCTATTTTTGGCCTCCCGTGACACATGTTTTCATCGTCAAACAACGATTTCATGCCTCCCGTCCGCCACCCATGATTTGGCCACTGAGACTGCAAAGGGTGTTTATGGCCTCCCGTAAGCTATAGCACACGTTTTCATGGTCGAGCGACCATTTTTAAGTACGTGTTCCACCACCCGCGTTTTGGTCCCCAGAGCACCTTAAAGTTGTTCTTGGCCTCCCACGAGCTGTAGGGTTTAGGGTTTAGGTTTAGGGCGTCCCGTGACACATGTTTTTGTCACCGAACAGCGATTTCGTGCCTCCCGTCCACCACCCATGATTTGACCATTGAGACTGGTAAGGCTGTTTTGGCCTCCCGTGAGCTATATCACACGTTTTCATGGCCCAGCGACCATTTTTATGTCCGCGTTCCGCCACACGTGTTTTTGTCCCCGGAGCACCTTAAAGCGGTTCTTGGCCTCCCACGAGCTATATCACACATTTCCGTGGCCAAGCAACCAATTTTATGTATCCGACCAGCCACCTTCGTTTTAGACCGGGGAGGCCGTTATGGCATTTTTTGCCACCCGTGAGCTATAGCACACGATTTTATGGAAACCTAGACCCTAAATCCTATCCCTAAACCCTAAACCTAAACATCGACACTAAAGGATTTTAGTGTCGAAACCATGGTAAAATGAATATTGAGTCTCCCAACCATATCAACTTTGCTGACATAGTAGAATTTTAGTGTCCAAACCATAGTACACATTTTGGTCCCCGGAGGCCGGTAAGGCTATTTTTGGCCTCCCGTGACACATGTTTTCATCGTCAAACACGATTTCATGCCTCCCGTCCGCCACCCATGATTTGGCCACTGAGACTGCTAAGGTTGTTTATGGCCTCCCGTAAGCTATAGCACACGTTTTCATGGTCGAGCGACTATTTTTAAGTACGTGTTCCACCACCCGCGTTTTGGTCCCCAAAGCACCTTAAAGTTGTTCTTGGCCTCCCACGAGCTGTAGGGTTTAGGGTTTAGGATTTAGGTTTTAGGGCCTCCCGTGACACATGTTTTTGTCGTCGAACAGCGATTTCGTGCCTCCCGTCCGCCACCCATGATTTGACCATTGAGACTGGTAAGGCTGTTTTGGCCTCCCGTGAGCTATAGCACACGTTTTCATGGCCCAGCGACCATTTTTATGTCCGCGTTCCGCCACACGTGTTTTTGTCCCCGGAGCACCTTAAAGCGGTTCTTGGCCTCCCGCGAGCTATATCACACATTTCCGTGGCCAAACAGCCAATTTTATGTATCCGACCTGCCACCTTCGTTTTAGACCGGGGAGGCCGTTATGGCATTTTTTTGCCACCCGTGAGCTATAGCACACGATTTTATGGAAACCTAGACCCTAAATCCTATCCCTAAACCTAAACATCGACACTAAAGGATTTTAGTGTCGAAACCATGGTAAAATGAAATTTGAGTCTCCCAACCATATCAACTTTGCTGACATAGTAGAATTTTAGTGTCCAAACCATAGTTCACATTTTGGTCCCCGGAGGCCGGTAAGGCTATTTTTGGCCTCCCGTGACACATGTTTTCATCGTCAAACAACGATTTCATGCCTCCCGTCCGCCACCCATGATTTGGCCACTGAGACTGCAAAGGGTGTTTATGGCCTCCCGTAAGCTATAGCACACGTTTTCATGGTCGAGCGACCATTTTTAAGTACGTGTTCCACCACCCGCGTTTTGGTCCCCAGAGCACCTTAAAGTTGTTCTTGGCCTCCCACGAGCTGTAGGGTTTAGGGTTTAGGGTTTAGGGCGTCCCGTGACACATGTTTTTGTCACCGAACAGCGATTTCGTGCCTCCCGTCCACCACCCATGATTTGACCATTGAGACTGGTAAGGCTGTTTTGGCCTCCCGTGAGCTATATCACACGTTTTCATGGCCCAGCGACCATTTTTATGTCCGCGTTCCGCCACACGTGTTTTTGTCCCCGGAGCACCTTAAAGCGGTTCTTGGCCTCCCACGAGCTATATCACACATTTCCGTGGCCAAGCAACCAATTTTATGTATCCGACCAGCCACCTTCGTTTTAGACCGGGGAGGCCGTTATGGCATTTTTTTGCCACCCGTGAGCTATAGCACACGATTTTATGGAAACCTAGACCCTAAATCCTATCCCTAAACCCTAAACCTAAACATCGACACTAAAGGATTTTAGTGTCGAAACCATGGTAAAATGAATATTGAGTCTCCCAACCATATCAACTTTGCTGACATAGTAGAATTTTAGTGTCCAAACCATAGTACACATTTTGGTCCCCTGGAGGCCGGTAAGGCTATTTTTGGCCTCCCGTGACACATGTTTTCATCGTCAAACACGATTTCATGCCTCCCGTCCGCCACCCATGATTTGGCCACTGAGACTGCTAAGGTTGTTTATGGCCTCCCGTAAGCTATAGCACACGTTTTCATGGTCGAGCGACTATTTTTAAGTACGTGTTCCACCACCCGCGTTTTGGTCCCCAAAGCACCTTAAAGTTGTTCTTGGCCTCCCACGAGCTGTAGGGTTTAGGGTTTAGGATTTAGGTTTTAGGGCCTCCCGTGACACATGTTTTTGTCGTCGAACAGCGATTTCGTGCCTCCCGTCCGCCACCCATGATTTGACCATTGAGACTGGTAAGGCTGTTTTGGCCTCCCGTGAGCTATAGCACACGTTTTCATGGCCCAGCGACCATTTTTATGTCCGCGTTCCGCCACACTGTGTTTTTGTCCCCGGAGCACCTTAAAGCGGTTCTTGGCCTCCCGCGAGCTATATCACACATTTCCGTGGCCAAACAGCCAATTTTATGTATCCGACCTGCCACCTTCGTTTTAGACCGGGGAGGCCGTTATGGCATTTTTTTGCCACCCGTGAGCTATAGCACACGATTTTATGGAAACCTAGACCCTAAATCCTATCCCTAAACCCTAAACCTAAACATCGACACTAAAGGATTTTAGTGTCGAAACCATGGTAAAATGAAATTTGAGTCTCCCAACCATATCAACTTTGCTGACATAGTAGAATTTTAGTGTCCAAACCATAGTTCACATTTTGGTCCCCGGAGGCCGGTAAGGCTATTTTTGGCCTCCCGTGACACATGTTTTCATCGTCAAACAACGATTTCATGCCTCCCGTCCGCCACCCATGATTTGGCCACTGAGACTGCAAAGGGTGTTTATGGCCTCCCGTAAGCTATAGCACATGTTTTCATGGTCGAGCGACCATTTTTAAGTACGTGTTCCACCACCCGCGTTTTGGTCCCCAGAGCACCTTAAAGTTGTTCTTGGCCTCCCACGAGCTGTAGGGTTTAGGGTTTAGGGTTTAGGGCGTCCCGTGACACATGTTTTTGTCACCGAACAGCGATTTCGTGCCTCCCGTCCACCACCCATGATTTGACCATTGAGACTGGTAAGGCTGTTTTGGCCTCCCGTGAGCTATATCACACGTTTTCATGGCCCAGCGACCATTTTTATGTCCGCGTTCCGCCACACGTGTTTTTGTCCCCGGAGCACCTTAAAGCGGTTCTTGGCCTCCCGCGAGCTATATCACACATTTCCGTGGCCAAACAACCAATTTTATGTATCCGACCAGCCACCTTCGTTTTAGACCGGGGAGGCCGTTATGGCATTTTTTGCCACCCGTGAGCTATAGCACACGATTTTATGGAAACCTAGACCCTAAATCCTATCCCTAAACCCTAAACCTAAACATCGACACTAAAGGATTTTAGTGTCGAAACCATGGTAAAATGAATATTGAGTCTCCCAACCATATCAACTTTGCTGACATAGTAGAATTTTAGTGTCCAAACCATAGTACACATTTTGGTCCCCGGAGGCCGGTAAGGCTATTTTTGGCCTCCCGTGACACATGTTTTCATCGTCAAACACGATTTCATGCCTCCCGTCCGCCACCCATGATTTGGCCACTGAGACTGCTAAGGTTGTTTATGGCCTCCCGTAAGCTATAGCACACGTTTTCATGGTCGAGCGACTATTTTTAAGTACGTGTTCCACCACCCGCGTTTTGGTCCCCAAAGCACCTTAAAGTTGTTCTTGGCCTCCCACGAGCTGTAGGGTTTAGGGTTTAGGATTTAGGTTTTAGGGCCTACCCGTGACACATGTTTTTGTCGTCGAACAGCGATTTCCGTGCCTCCCGTCCGCCACCCATGATTTGACCATTGAGACTGGTAAGGCTGTTTTGGCCTCCCGTGAGCTATAGCACACGTTTTCATGGCCCAGCGACCATTTTTATGTCCGCGTTCCGCCACACGTGTTTTTGTCCCCGGAGCACCTTAAAGCGGTTCTTGGCCTCCCGCGAGCTATATCACACATTTCCGTGGCCAAACAGCCAATTTTATGTATCCGACCTGCCACCTTCGTTTTAGACCGGGGAGGTCCGTTATGGCATTTTTTGCCACCCGTGAGCTATAGCACACGATTTTATGGAAACCTAGACCCTAAATCCTATCCCTAAACCTAAACATCGACACTAAAGGATTTTAGTGTCGAAACCATGGTAAAATGAAATTTGAGTCTCCCAACCATATCTACTTTGCTGACATAGTAGAATTTTAGTGTCCAAACCATAGTTCACATTTTGGTCCCCGGAGGCCGGTAAGGCTATTTTTGGCCTCCCGTGACACATGTTTTCATCGTCAAACAACGATTTCATGCCTCCCGTCCGCCACCCATGATTTGGCCACTGAGACTGCAAAGGGTGTTTATGGCCTCCCGTAAGCTATAGCACACGTTTTCATGGTCGAGCGACCATTTTTAAGTACGTGTTCCACCACCCGCGTTTTGGTCCCCAGAGCACCTTAAAGTTGTTCTTGGCCTCCCACGAGCTGTAGGGTTTAGGGTTTAGGTTTTAGGGCCTCCCGTGACACATGTTTTTGTCGCTGAACAGCGATTTCGTGCCTCCCGTCCGCCACCCATGATTTGACCATTGAGACTGGTAAGGCTGTTTTGGCCTCCCGTGAGCTATATCACACGTTTTCATGGCCCAGCGACCATTTTTATGTCCGCGTTCCGCCACACGTGTTTTTGTTCCCGGAGCACCTTAAAGCGGTTCTTGGCCTCCCGCGAGCTATAATCACACATTTCCGTGGCCAAACAACCAATTTTATGTATCCGACCAGCCACCTTCGTTTTAGACCGGGGAGGCCGTTATGGTATTTTTTGCCACCCGTGAGCTATAGCACACGATTTTATGGAAACCTAGACCCTAAATCCTATCCCTAAACCCTAAACCTAAACATCGACACTAAAGGATTTTAGTGTCGAAACCATGGTAAAATGAATATTGAGTCTCCCAACCATATCAACTTTGCTGACATAGTAGAATTTTAGTGTCCAAACCATAGTACACATTTTGGTCCCCGGAGGCCGGTAAGGCTATTTTTGGCCTCCCGTGACACATGTTTTCATCGTCAAACACGATTTCATGCCTCGCGTCCGCCACCCATGATTTGGCCACTGAGACTGCTAAGGTTGTTTATGGCCTCCCGTAAGCTATAGCACACGTTTTCATGGTCGAGCGACTATTTTTAAGTACGTGTTCCACCACCCGCGTTTTGGTCCCCAAAGCAGCTTAAAGTTGTTCTTGGCCTCCCACGAGCTGTAGGGTTTAGGGTTTAGGATTTAGGTTTTAGGGCCTCCCGTGACACATGTTTTTGTCGTCGAACAACGATTTCGTGCCTCCCATCCGCCACCCATGATTTGACCATTGAGACTGGTAAGGCTGTTTTGGCCTCCCGTGAGCTATAGCACACGTTTTCATGGCCCAGCGACCATTTTTATGTCCGCGTTCCGCCACACGTGTTTTTGTCTCTGGAGCACCTTAAAGCGGTTCTTGGCCTCCCGCGAGCTATATCACACATTTCCGTGGCCAAACAGCCAATTTTATGTATCCGACCTGCCACCTTCGTTTTAGACCGGGGAGGCCGTTATGGCATTTTTTTGCCACCCGTGAGCTATAGCACACGATTTTATGGAAACCTAGACCCTAAATCCTATCCCTAAACCTAAACATCGACACTAAAGGATTTTAGTGTCGAAACCATGGTAAAATGAAATTTGAGTCTCCCAACCATATCAACTTTGCTGACATAGTAGAATTTTAGTGTCCAAACCATAGTTCACATTTTGGTCCCCGGAGGCCGGTAAGGCTATTTTTGGCCTCCCGTGACACATGTTTTCATCGTCAAACAACGAATTCATGCCTCCCGTCCGCCACCCATGATTTGGCCACTGAGATTGCAAAGGGAGTTTATGGCCTCCCGTAAGCTATAGCACACGTTTTCATGGTCGAGCGACCATTTTTAAGTACGTGTTCCACCACCTGCGTTTTGGTCCCAGAGCACCTTAAAGTTGTTCTTGGCCTCCCACGAGCTGTAGGGTTTAGGGTTTAGGTTTTAGGGCCTCCCGTGACACATGTTTTTGTCGCCGAACAGCGATTTCGTGCCTCCCGTCCGCCACCCATGATTTGACCATTGAGACTGGTAAGGCTGTTTTGGCCTCCCGTGAGCTATATCACACGTTTTCATGGCCCAGCGACCATTTTTATGTCCGCGTTCCGCCACACGTGTTTTTGTCCCCGGAGCACCTTAAAGCGGTTCTTGGCCTCCCGCGAGCTATATCACACATTTCCGTGGCCAAACAACCAATTTTATGTATCCGACCAGCCACCTTCGTTTTAGACCGGGGAGGCCGTTATGGTATTTTTTGCCACCCGTGAGCTATAGCACACGATTTTATGGAAACCTAGACCCTAAATCCTATCCCTAAACCCTAAACCTAAACATCGACACTAAAGGATTTTAGTGTCGAAACCATGGTAAAATGAATATTGAGTCTCCCAACCATATCAACTTTGCTGACATAGTAGAATTTTAGTGTCCAAACCATAGTACACATTTTGGTCCCCGGAGGCCGGTAAGGCTATTTTTGGCCTCCCGTGACACATGTTTTCATCGTCAAACACGATTTCATGCCTCGCGTCCGCCACCCATGATTTGGCCACTGAGACTGCTAAGGTTGTTTATGGCCTCCCGTAAGCTATAGCACACGTTTTCATGGTCGAGCGACTATTTTTAAGTACGTGTTCCACCACCCGCGTTTTGGTCCCCAAAGCACCTTAAAGTTGTTCTTGGCCTCCCACGAGCTGTAGGGTTTAGGGTTTAGGATTTAGGTTTTAGGGCCTCCCGTGACACATGTTTTTGTCGTCAAACAGCGATTTCGTGCCTCCCGTCCGCCACCCATGATTTCACCATTGAGACTGGTAAGGCTGTTTTGGCCTCCCGTGAGCTATAGCACACGTTTTCATGGCCCAGCGACCATTTTTATGTCCGCGTTCCGCCACATGTGTTTTTGTCCCCGGAGCACCTTAAAGCGGTTCTTGGCCTCCCGCGAGCTATATCACACATTTCCGTGGCCAAACAGCCAATTTTATGTATCCGACCTGCCACCTTCGTTTTAGACCGGGGAGGCCGTTATGGCATTTTTTTGCCACACGTGAGCTATAGCACACGATTTTATGGAAACCTAGACCCTGAATCCTATCCCTAAACCCTAAACCTAAACATCAACACTAAAGGATTTTAGTGTCGAAACCATGGTAAAATGAAATTTGAGTCTCCCGACCATATCAACTTTGCTGACATAGTAGAATTTTAGTGTCCAAACCATAGTTCACATTTTGGTCCCCGGAGCCCGGTAAGGCTATTTTTGGCCTCCCGTGACACATGTTTTCATCGTCAAACAACGATTTCATGCCTCCCGTCCGCCACCCATGATTTGGCCACTGAGACTGCAAAGGGTGTTTATGGCCTCCCGTAAGCTATAGCACACGTTTTCATGGTCGAGCGACCATTTTTAAGTACGTGTTCCACCACCCGCGTTTTGGTCCCCAGAGCACCTTAAAGTTGTTCTTGGCCTCCCACGAGCTGTAGGGTTTAGGGTTTAGGGTTTAGGGCGTCCCGTGGCACATGTTTTTGTCACCGAACAACGATTTCGTGCCTCCCGTCCACCACCCATGATTTGACCATTGAGACTGGTAAGGCTGTTTTGGCCTCCCGTGAGCTATATCACACGTTTTCATGGCCCAGCGACCATTTTTATGTCCGCGTTCCGCCACACGTGTTTTTGTCCCTGGAGCACCTTAAAGCGGTTCTTGGCCTCCCACGAGCTATATCACACATTTCCGTGGCCAAGCAACCAAATTTATGTATCTGACCAGCCACCTTCGTTTTAGACCGGGGAGGCCGTTATGGCATTTTTTGCCACCCGTGAGCTATAGCACACGATTTTATGGAAACCTAGACCCTAAATCCTATCGCTAAACCCTAAACCTAAACATCGACACTAAATGATTTTAGTGTCGAAACCATGGTAAAATGAATATTGAGTCTCCCAACCATATCAACTTTGCTGACATAGTAGAATTTTAGTGTCCAAACCATAGTACACATTTTGGTCCCCGGAGGCCGGTAAGGCTATTTTTGGCCTCCCGTGACACATGTTTTCATCGTCAAACACGATTTCATGCCTCCCGTCCGCCACCCATGATTTGGCCACTGAGACTGCAAAGGGTGTTTATGGCCTCCCGTAAGCTACAGCACACGTTTTCATGGTCGAGCGACCATTTTTAAGTACGTGTTCCACCACCCGCGTTTTGGTCCCCAGAGCACCTTAAAGTTGTTCTTGGCCTCCCACGAGCTGTAGGGTTTAGGGTTTAGGTTTTAGGGCCTCCCGTGACACATGTTTTTGTCGCCGAACAGCGATTTCGTGCCTCCCGTCCGCCACCCATGATTTGACCATTGAGACTGGTAAGGCTGTTTTGGCCTCCCGTGAGCTATATCACACGTTTTCATGGCCCAGCGACCATTTTTATGTTCCGCGTTCCGCCACACGTGTTTTTGTCCCCGGAGCACCTTAAAGCGGTTCTTGGCCTCCCGCGAGCTATATCACACATTTCCATGGCCAAACAACCAATTTTATGTATCCGACCAGCCACCTTCGTTTTAGACCGGGGAGGCCGTTATGGTATTTTTTGCCACCCGTGAACTATAGCACACGATTTTATGGAAACCTAGACCCTAAATCCTATCCCTAAACCCTAAACTTAAACATCGACACTAAAGGATTTTAGTGTCGAAACCATGGTAAAATGAATATTGAGTCTCCCAACCATATCAACTTTGCTGACATAGTAGAATTTTAGTGTCCAAACCATAGTACACATTTTGGTCCCCGGAGGCCGGTAAGGCTATTTTTGGCCTCCCGTGACACATGTTTTCATCGTCAAACACGATTTCATGCCTCCCGTCCGCCACCCATGATTTGGCCACTGAGACTGCTAAGGTTGTTTATGGCCTCCCGTAAGCTATAGCACACGTTTTCATGATCGAGCGACTATTTTTAAGTACGTGTTCCACCACCCGCGTTTTGGTCCCCAAAGCACCTTAAAGTTGTTCTTGGCCTCCCACGAGCTGTAGGGTTTAGGGTTTAGGATTTAGGTTTTAGGGCCTCCCGTGACACATGTTTTTGTCGTCGAACAGCGATTTCGTGCCTCCCGTCCGCCACCCATGATTTGACCATTGAGACTGGTAAGGCTGTTTTGGCCTCCCATGAGCTATAGCACACGTTTTCATGGCCCAGCGATCATTTTTATGTCCGCGTTCCGCCACACGTGTTTTTGTCCCCGGAGCACCTTAAAGCGGTTCTTGGCCTCCCGCGAGCTATATCACACATTTCCGTGGCCAAACAGCCAATTTTATGTATCCGACCTGCCACCTTCGTTTTAGACCGGGGAGGCCGTTATGGCATTTTTTTGCCACCCGTGAGCTATAGCACACGATTTTATGGAAACCTAGACCCTAAATCCTATCCCTAAACCTAAACATCGACACTAAAGGATTTTAGTGTCGAAACCATGGTAAAATGAAATTTGAGTCTCCCAACCATATCAACTTTGCTGACATAGTAGAATTTTAGTGTCCAAACCATAGTTCACATTTTGGTCCCCGGAGGCCGGTAAGGCTATTTTTGGCCTCCCGTGACACATGTTTTCATCGTCAAACAACGATTTCATGCCTCCCGTCCGCCACCCATGATTTGGCCACTGAGACTGCAAAGGGTGTTTATGGCCTCCCGTAAGCTATAGCACACGTTTTCATGGTCGAGCGACCATTTTTAAGTACGTGTTCCACCACCCGCGTTTTGGTCCCCAGAGCACCTTAAAGTTGTTCTTGGCCTCCCACGAGCTGTAGGGTTTAGGGTTTAGTTAGGGCGTCCCGTGGCACATGTTTTTGTCACCGAACAGCGATTTCATGCCTCCCGTCCACCACCCATGATTTGACCATTGAGACTGGTAAGGCTGTTTTGGCCTCCCGTGAGCTATATCACACGTTTTCATGGCCCAGCGACCATTTTTATGTCCGCGTTCCGCCACACGTGTTTTTGTCCCCGGAGCACCTTAAAGCGGTTCTTGGCCTCCCACGAGCTTTATCACACATTTCCGTGGCCAAGCAACCAATTTTATGTATCCGACCAGCCACCTTTGTTTTAGACCGGGGAGGCCGTTATGGCATTTTTTGCCACCCGTGAGCTATAGCACACGATTTTATGGAAACCTAGACCCTAAATCCTATCCCTAAACCCTAAACCTAAACATCGACACTAAAGGATTTTAGTGTCGAAACCATGGTAAAATGAATATTGAGTCTCCCAACCATATCAACTTTGCTGACATAGTAGAATTTTAGTGTCCAAACCATAGTACACATTTTGGTCCCCGGAGGCCGGTAAGGCTATTTTTGGCCTCCCGTGACACATGTTTTCATCGTCAAACACGATTTCATGCCTCCCGTCCGCCACCCATGATTTGGTCACTGAGACTGCTAAGGTTGTTTATGGCCTCCCGTAAGCTATAGCACACGTTTTCATGGTCGAGCGACTATTTTTAAGTACGTGTTCCACCACCCGCGTTTTGGTCCCCAAAGCACCTTAAAGTTGTTCTTGGCCTCCCACGAGCTGTAGGGTTTAGGGTTTAGGATTTAGGTTTTAGGGCCTCCCGTGACACATGTTTTTGTCGTCGAACAGCGATTCCGTGCCTCCCGTCCGCCACCCATGATTTCACCATTGAGACTGGTAAGGCTGTTTTGGCCTCCCGTGAGCTATAGCACACGTTTTCATGGCCCAGCGACCATTTTTATGTCCGCGTTCCGCCACATGTGTTTTTGTCCCCGGAGCACCTTAAAGCGATTCTTGGCCTCCTGCGAGCTATATCACACATTTCCGTGGCCAAACAGCCAATTTTATGTATCCGACCTGCCACCTTCGTTTTAGACCGGGGAGGCCGTTATGGCATTTTTTGCCACCCGTGAGCTATAGCACACGATTTTATGGAAACCTAGACCCTAAATCCTATCCCTAAACCCTAAACCTAAACATCGACACTAAAGGATTTTAGTGTCGAAACCATGGTAAAATGAAATTTGAGTCTCCCAACCATATCAACTTTGCTGACATAGTAGAATTTTAATGTCCAAACCATAGTTCACATTTTGGTCCCCGGAGGCCGGTAAGGCTATTTTTGGCCTCCCGTGACACATGTTTTCATCGTCAAACAACGATTTCATGCCTCCCGTCCGCCACCCATGATTTGGCCACTGAGACTGCAAAGGGTGTTTATGGCCTCCCGTAAGCTATAGCACACGTTTTCATGGTCGAGCGACCATTTTTAAGTACGTGTTCCACCACCCGCGTTTTGGTCCCCAGAGCACCTTAAAGTTGTTCTTGGCCTCCCACGAGCTGTAGGGTTTAGGGTTTAGGGCATCCCGTGGCACATGTTTTTGTCACCGAACAGCGATTTCGTGCCTCCAGTCCACCACCCATGATTTGACCATTGAGACTGGTAAGGCTGTTTTGGCCTCCTGTGAGCTATATCACACGTTTTCATGGCCCAGCGACCATTTTTATGTCCGCGTTCCGCCACACGTGTTTTTGTCCCCGGAGCACCTTAAAGCGGTTCTTGGCCTCCCACGAGCTATATCACACATTTCCGTGGCCAAGCAACCAATTTTATGTATCCGACTAGCCACCTTCGTTTTAGAACGGGGAGGCCGTTATGGCATTTTTTGCCACCCGTGAGCTATAGCACACGATTTTATGGAAACCTAGACCCTAAATCCTATCCCTAAACCCTAAACCTAAACATCGACACTAAAGGATTTTAGTGTCGAAACCATGGTAAAATGAAATTTGAGTCTCCCAACCATATCAACTTTGCTGACATAGTAGAATTTTAGTGTCCAAACCATAGTTCACATTTTGGTCCCCGGAGGCCGGTAAGGCTATTTTTGGCCTCCCGTGACACATGTTTTCATCGTCAAACAACGATTTCATGCCTCCCGTCCGCCACCCATGATTTGGCCACTGAGACTGCAAAGGGTGTTTATGGCCTCCCGTAAGCTATAGCACACGTTTTCATGGTCGAGCGACCATTTTTAAGTACGTGTTCCACCACCCGCGTTTTGGTCCCCAGAGCACCTTAAAGTTGTTCTTGGCCTCCCACGAGCTGTAGGGTTTAGGGTTTAGGGTTTAGGGCGTCCCGTGGCACATGTTTTTGTCACCGAACAGCGATTTCGTGCCTCCCGTCCACCACCCATGATTTGACCATTGAGACTGGTAAGGCTGTTTTGGCCTCCCGTGAGCTATATCACACGTTTTCATGGCCCAGCGACCATTTTTATGTCCGCGTTCCGCCACACGTGTTTTTGTCCCCGGAGCACCTTAAAGCGGTTCTTGGCCTCCCACGAGCTATATCACACATTTCCGTGGCCAAGCAACCAATTTTATGTATCCGACCAGCCACCTTCGTTTTAGACCGGGGAGGCCGTTATGGCATTTTTTGCCACCCGTGAGCTATTGCACACGATTTTATGGAAACCTAGACCCTAAATCCTATCCCTAAACCCTAAACCTAAACATCGACACTAAAGGATTTTAGTGTCGAAACCATGGTAAAATGAATATTGAGTCTCCCAACCATATCAACTTTGCTGACATAGTAGAATTTTAGTGTCCAAACCATAGTACACATTTTGGTCCCCGGAGGCCGGTAAGGCTATTTTTGGCCTCCCGTGACACATGTTTTCATCGTCAAACACGATTTCATGCCTCCCGTCCGCCACCCATGATTTGGCCACTGAGACTGCTAAGGTTGTTTATGGCCTCCCGTAAGCTATAGCACACGTTTTCATGGTCGAGCGACTATTTTTAAGTACGTGTTCCACCACCCGCGTTTTGGTCCCCAAAGCACCTTAAAGTTGTTCTTGGCCTCCCACGAGCTGTAGGGTTTAGGGTTTAGGATTTAGGTTTTAGGGCCTCCCGTGACACATGTTTTTGTCGTCGAACAGCGATTCCGTGCCTCCCGTCCGCCACCCATGATTTCACCATTGAGACTGGTAAGGCTGTTTTGGCCTCCCGTGAGCTATAGCACACGTTTTCATGGCCCAGCGACCATTTTTATGTCCGCGTTCCGCCACATGTGTTTTTGTCCCCGGAGCACCTTAAAGCGGTTCTTGGCCTCCCGCGAGCTATATCACACATTTCCGTGGCCAAACAGCCAATTTTATGTATCCGACCTGCCACCTTCGTTTTAGACCGGGGAGGCCGTTATGGCATTTTTTTGCCACACGTGAGCTATAGCACACGATTTTATGGAAACCTAGACCCTGAATCCTATCCCTAAACCCTAAACCTAAACATCGACACTAAAGGATTTTAGTGTCGAAACCATGGTAAAATGAAATTTGAGTCTCCCGACCATATCAACTTTGCTGACATAGTAGAATTTTAGTGTCCAAACCATAGTTCACATTTTGGTCCCCGGAGGCCGGTAAGGCTATTTTTGGCCTCCCGTGACACATGTTTTCATCGTCAAACAACGATTTCGTGCCTCCCGTCCGCCACCCATGATTTGGCCACTGAGACTGCAAAGGGTGTTTATGGCCTCCCGTAAGCTATAGCACACGTTTTCATGGTCGAGCGACCATTTTTAAGTACGTGTTCCACCACCCGCGTTTTGGTCCCCAGAGCACCTTAAAGTTGTTCTTGGCCTCCCACGAGCTGTAGGGTTTAGGGTTTAGGGTTTAGGGCGTCCCGTGGCACATGTTTTTGTCACCGAACAGCGATTTCGTGCCTCCCGTCCACCACCCATGATTTGACCATTGAGACTGGTAAGGCTGTTTTGGCCTCCCGTGAGCTATATCACACGTTTTCATGGCCCAGCGACCATTTTTATGTCCGCGTTCCGCCACACGTGTTTTTGTCCCCGGAGCACCTTAAAGCGGTTCTTGGCCTCCCACGAGCTATATCACACATTTCCGTGGCCAAGCAACCAATTTTATGTATCCGACCAGCCACCTTCGTTTTAGACCGGGGAGGCCGTTATGGCATTTTTTGCCACCCGTGAGCTATAGCACACGATTTTATGGAAACCTAGACCCTAAATCCTATCCCTAAACCCTAAACCTAAACATCGACACTAAAGGATTTTAGTGTCGAAACCATGGTAAAATGAATATTGAGTCTCCCAACCATATCAACTTTGCTGACATAGTAGAATTTTAGTGTCCAAACCATAGTACACATTTTGGTCCCCGGAGGCCGGTAAGGCTTTTTTTGGCCTCCCGTGACACATGTTTTCATCGTCAAACACGATTTCATGCCTCCCGTCCGCCACCCATGATTTGGCCACTAAGACTGCTCAGGTTGTTTATGGCCTCCCGTAAGCTATAGCACACGTTTTCATGGTCGAGCGACTATTTTTAAGTACGTGTTCCACCACCCGCGTTTTGGTCCCCAATGCACCTTAAAGTTGTTCTTGGCCTCCCACGAGGTGTAGGGTTTAGGGTTTAGGATTTAGGATTTAGGGCCTCCCGTGACACATGTTTTTGTCGTCGAACAGCGATTCCGTGCCTCCCGTCCGCCACCCATGATTTCACCATTGAGACTGGTAAGGCTGTTTTGGCCTCCCGTGAGCTATAACACACGTTTTCATGGCCCAGCGACCATTTTTATGTCCGCGTTCCGCCACATGTGTTTTTGTCCCCGGAGCACCTTAAAGCGGTTCTTGGCCTCCCGCGAGCTATATCACACATTTCCGTGGCCAAACAGCCAATTTTATGTATCTGACCTGCCACCTTCGTTTTAGACCGGGGAGGCCGTTATGGCATTTTTTTGCCACACGTGAGCTATAGCACACGATTTTATGGAAACCTAGACCCTGAATCCTATCCCTAAACCCTAAACCTAAACATCGACACTAAAGGATTTTAGTGTCGAAACCATGGTAAAATGAAATTTGAGTCTCCCGACCATATCAACTTTGCTGACATAGTAGAATTTTAGTGTCCAAACCATAGTTCACATTTTGGTCCCCGGAGGCCGGTAAGGCTATTTTTGGCCTCCCGTGACACATGTTTTCATCGTCAAACAACGATTTCATGCCTCCCGTCCGCCACCCATGATTTGGCCACTGAGACTGCAAAGGGTGTTTATGGCCTCCCGTAAGCTATAGCACACGTTTTCATGGTCGAGCGACCATTTTTAAGTACGTGTTCCACCACCCGCGTTTTGGTCCCCAGAGCACCTTAAAGTTGTTCTTGGCCTCCCACGAGCTGTAGGGTTTAGGGTTTAGGGTTTAGGGCGTCCCGTGACACATGTTTTTGTCACCGAACAGCGATTTCGTGCCTCCCGTCCACCACCCATGATTTGACCATTGAGACTGGTAAGGCTGTTTTGGCCTCCCGTGAGCTATATCACACGTTTTCATGGCCCAGCGACCATTTTTATGTCCGCGTTCCGCCACACGTGTTTTTGTCCCCGGAGCACCTTAAAGCGGTTCTTGGCCTCCCACGAGCTATATCACACATTTCCGTGGCCAAGCAACCAATTTTATGTATCCGACCAACCACCTTCGTTTTAGACCGGGGAGGCCGTTATGGCATTTTTTGCCACCCGTGAGCTATAGCACACGATTTTATGGAAACCTAGACCCTAAATCCTATCCCTAAACCCTAAACCTAAACATCGACACTAAAGGATTTTAGTGTCGAAACCATGGTAAAATGAATATTGAGTCTCCCAACCATATCAACTTTGATGACATAGTAGAATTTTAGTGTCCAAACCATAGTACACATTTTGGTCCCCGGAGGCCGGTAAGGCTATTTTTGGCCTCCCGTGACACATGTTTTCATCGTCAAACACGATTTCATGCCTCCCGTCCGCCACCCATGATTTGGCCACTGAGACTGCTAAGGTTGTTTATGGCCTCCCGTAAGCTATAGCACACGTTTTCATGGTCGAGCGACTATTTTTAAGTACGTGTTCCACCACACGCGTTTTGGTCCCCAAAGCACCTTAAAGTTGTTCTTGGCCTCCCACGAGCTGTAGGGTTTAGGGTTTAGGATTTAGGTTTTAGGGCCTCCCGTGACACATGTTTTTGTCGTCGAACAGCGATTTCGTGCCTCCCGTCCTCCACCCATGATTTCACCATTCAGACTGGTAAGGCTGTTTTGGCCTCCCGTGAGCTATAGCACACGTTTTCATGGCCCAGCGACCATTTTTATGTCCGCGTTCCGCCACATGTGTTTTTGTCCCCGGAGCACCTTAAAGCCGTTCTTGGCCTCCCGCGAGCTATATCACACATTTCCGTGGCCAAACAACCAATTTTATGTATCCGACCTGCCACCTTCGTTTTAGACCGGGGAGGCCGTTATGGCATTTTTTGCCACACGTGAGCTATAGCACATGATTTTATGGAAACCTTGACCCTGAATCCTATCCCTAAACCCTAAACCTAAACATCGACACTAAAGGATTTTAGTGTCGAAACCATGGTAAAATGAAATTTGAGTCTCCCGACCATATCAACTTTGCTGACATAGTAGAATTTTAGTGTCCAAACCATAGTTCACATTTTGGTCCCCGGAGGCCGGTAAGGCTATTTTTGGCCTCCCGTGACACATGTTTTCATCGTCAAACAACGATTTCATGCCTCCCGTCCGCCACCCATGATTTGGCCACTGAGACTGCAAAGGGTGTTTATGGCCTCCCGTAAGCTATAGCACATGTTTTCATGGTCGAGCGACCATTTTTAAGTACGTGTTCCACCACCCGCGTTTTGGTCCCCAGAGCACCTTAAAGTTGTTCTTGGCCTCCCACGAGCTGTAGGGTTTAGGGTTTAGGTTTTAGGGCCTCCCGTGACACATGTTTTTGTCGCCGAACAGCGATTTTGTGCCTCCCGTCCGCCACCCATGATTTGACCATTGAGACTGGTAAGGCTGTTTTGGCCTCCCGTGAGCTATATCACACGTTTTCATGGCCTAGCGACCATTTTTATGTTTCGCGTTCCGCCACACGTGTTTTTGTCCCCGGAGCACCTTAAAGCGGTTCTTGGCCTCCCGCGAGCTATATCACACATTTCCGTGGCCAAACAACCAATTTTATGTATTCGACCAGCCACCTTCGTTTTAGACCGGGGAGGCCGTTATGGTATTTTTTGCCACCCGTGAGCTATAGCACACGATTTTATGGAAACCTAGACCCTAAATCCTATCCCTAAACCCTAAACTTAAACATCGACACTAAAGGATTTTAGTGTCGAAACCATGGTAAAATGAATATTGAGTCTCCCAACCATATCAACTTTGCTGACATAGTAGAATTTTAGTGTCCAAACCATAGTACACATTTTGGTCCCCGGAGGCCGGTAAGGCTATTTTTGGCCTCCTGTGACACATGTTTTCATCGTCAAACACGATTTCATGCCTCCCGTCCGCCACCCATGATTTGGCCACTGAGACTGCTAAGGTTGTTTATGGCCTCCCGTAAGCTATAGCACACGTTTTCATGGTCGAGCGACTATTTTTAAGTACGTGTTCCACCACCCGCGTTTTGGTCCCCAAAGCACCTTAAAGTTGTTCTTGGCCTCCCACGAGCTGTAGGGTTTAGGGTTTAGGATTTAGGTTTTAGGGCCTCCCGTGACACATGTTTTTGTCGTCGAACAGCGATTTCGTGCCTCCCGTCCGCCACCCATGATTTGACCATTGAGACTGGTAAGGCTGTTTTGGCCTCCCGTGAGCTATAGCACACGTTTTCATGGCCCAGCGACCATTTTTATGTCCGCGTTCCGCCACACGTGTTTTTGTCCCCGGAGCACCTTAAAGCGGTTCTTGGCCTCCCGCGAGCTATATCACACATTTCCGTGGCCAAACAGCCAATTTTATGTATCCGACCTGCCACCTTCGTTTTAGACCGGGGAGGCCGTTATGGCATTTTTTTGCCACCCGTGAGCTATAGCACACGATTTTATGGAAACCTAGACCCTAAATCCTATCCCTAAACCTAAACATCGACACTAAAGGATTTTAGTGTCGAAACCATGGTAAAATGAAATTTGAGTCTCCCAACCATATCAACTTTGCTGACATAGTAGAATTTTAGTGTCCAAACCATAGTTCACATTTTGGTCCCCGGAGGCCGGTAAGGCTATTTTTGGCCTCCTGTGACACATGTTTTCATCGTCAAACAACGATTTCATGCCTCCCGTCCGCCACCCATGATTTGGCCACTGAGACTGCAAAGGGTGTTTATGGCCTCCCGTAAGCTATAGCACACGTTTTCATGGTCGAGCGACCATTTTTAAGTACGTGTTCCACCACCCGCGTTTTGGTCCCCGGAGCACCTTAAAGTTGTTCTTGGCCTCCCACGAGCTGTAGGGTTTAGGGTTTAGGGATTAGGGCGTCCCGTGGCACATGTTTTTGTCACCGAACAGCGATTTCGTGCCTCCCGTCCTCCACCCATGATTTGACCATTGAGACTAGTAAGGCTGTTTTGGCCTCCCGTGAGCTATATCACACGTTTTCATGGCCCAGCGACCATTTTTATGTCCGCGTTCCGCCACACGTGTTTTTGTCCCCGGAGCACCTTAAAGCGGTTCTTGGCCTCCCACGAGCTATATCACACATTTCCGTGGCCAAGCAACCAATTTTATGTATCAGACCAGCCACCTTCGTTTTAGACCGGGGAGGCCGTTATGGCATTTTTTGCCACCCGTGAGCTATAGCACACGATTTTATGGAAACCTAGACCCTAAATCCTATCCCTAAACCCTAAACCTAAACATCGACACTAAAGGATTTTAGTGTCGAAACCATGGTAAAATGAATATTGAGTCTCCCAACCATATCAACTTTGCTGACATAGTAGAATTTTAGTGTCCAAACCATAGTACACATTTTGGTCCCCGGAGGCCGGTAAGGCTATTTTTGGCCTCCCGTGACACATGTTTTCATCGTCAAACACGATTTCATGCCTCCCGTCCGCCACCCATGATTTGGCCACTGAGACTGCTAAGGTTGTTTATGGCCTCCCGTAAGCTATAGCACACGTTTTCATGGTCGAGCGACTATTTTTAAGTACGTGTTCCACCACCCGCGTTTTGGTCCCCAAAGCACCTTAAAGTTGTTCTTGGCCTCCCACGAGCTGTAGGGTTTAGGGTTTAGGATTTAGGTTTTAGGGCCTCCCGTGACACATGTTTTTGTCGTCGAACAGCGATTCCGTGCCTCCCGTCCGCCACCCATGATTTCACCATTGAGACTGGTAAGGCTGTTTTGGCCTCCCGTGAGCTATAGCACACGTTTTCATGGCCCAGCGACCATTTTTATGTTCGTGTTCCGCCACATGTGTTTTTGTCCCCGGAGCACCTTAAAGCGGTTCTTGGCCTCCCGCGAGCTATATCACACATTTCCGTGGCCAAACAGCCAATTTTATGTATCCGACCTGCCACCTTCGTTTTAGACCGGGGAGGCCGTTATGGCATTTTTTTGCCACACGTGAGCTATAGCACATGATTTTATGGAAACCTAGACCCTGAATCCTATCCCTAAACCCTAAACCTAAACATTGACACTAAAGGATTTTAGTGTCGAAACCATGGTAAAATGAAATTTGAGTCTCCCGACCATATCAACTTTGCTGACATAGTAGAATTTTAGTGTCCAAACCATAGTTCACATTTTGGTCCCCGGAGGCCGGTAAGGCTATTTTTGGCCTCCCGTGACACATGTTTTCATCGTCAAACAACGATTTCATGCCTCCCGTCCGCCACCCATGATTTGGCCACTGAGACTGCAAAGGGTGTTTATGGCCTCCCGTAAGCTATAGCACACGTTTTCATGGTCGAGCGACCATTTTTAAGTACGTGTTCCACCACCCGCGTTTTGGTCCCCAGAGCACCTTAAAGTTGTTCTTGGCCTCCCACGAGCTGTAGGGTTTAGGGTTTAGGTTTTAGGGCCTCCCGTGACACATGTTTTTGTCGCCGAACAGCGATTTCGTGCCTCCCGTCCGCCACCCATGATTTGACCATTGAGACTGGTAAGGCTGTTTTGGCCTCCCGTGAGCTATATCACACGTTTTCATGGCCCAGCGACCATTTTTATGTCCGCGTTCCGCCACACGTGTTTTTGTCCCCGGAGCACCTTAAAGCGGTTCTTGGCCTCCCACGAGCTATATCACACATTTCCGTGGCCAAGCAACCAATTTTATGTATCCGACCAGCCACCTTCGTTTTAGACCGGGGAGGCCGTTATGGCATTTTTTGCCACCCGTGAGCTATAGCACACGATTTTATGGAAACCTAGACCCTAAATTCTATCCCTAAACCCTAAACCTAAACATCGACACTAAAGGATTTTAGTGTCGAAACCATGGTAAAATGAATATTGAGTCTCCCAACCATATCAACTTTGCTGACATAGTAGAATTTTAGTGTCCAAACCATAGTACACATTTTGGTCCCCGGAGGCCGGTAAGGCTATTTTTGGCCTCCCGTGACACATGTTTTCATCGTCAAACACGATTTCATGCCTCCCGTCCGCCACCCATGATTTGGCCACTGAGACTGCTAAGGTTGTTTATGGCCTCCCGTAAGCTATAGCACACGTTTTCATGGTCGAGCGACTATTTTAAGTACGTGTTCCACCACCCGCGTTTTGGTCCCCAAAGCACCTTAAAGTTGTTCTTGGCCTCCCACGAGCTGTAGGGTTTAGGGTTTAGGATTTAGGTTTTAGGGCCTCCCGTGACACATGTTTTTGTCGTCGAACAGCGATTCCGTGCCTCCCGTCCGCCACCCATGATTTCACCATTGAGACTGGTAAGGCTGTTTTGGCCTCCCGTGAGCTATAGCACACGTTTTCATGGCCCAGCGACCATTTTTATGTCCGCGTTCCGCCACATGTGTTTTTGTCCCCGGAGCACCTTAAAGCGGTTCTTGGCCTCCCGCGAGCTATATCACACATTTCCGTGGCCAAACAGCCAATTTTATGTATCCGACCTGCCACCTTCGTTTTAGACCGGGGAGGCCGTTATGGCATTTTTTTGCCACACGTGAGCTATAGCACACGATTTTATGGAAACCTAGACCCTGAATCCTATCCCTAAACCCTAAACCTAAACATCGACACTAAAGGATTTTAGTGTCGAAACCATGGTAAAATGAAATTTGAGTCTCTCGACCATATCAACTTTGCTGACATAGTAGAATTTTAGTGTCCAAACCATAGTTCACATTTTGGTCCCCGGAGGCCGGTAAGGCTATTTTTGGCCTCCCGTGACACATGTTTTCATCGTCAAACAACGATTTCATGCCTCCCGTCCGCCACCCATGATTTGGCCACTGAGACTGCAAAGGGTGTTTATGGCCTCCCGTAAGCTATAGCACATGTTTTCATGGTCGTGCGACCATTTTTAAGTACGTGTTCCACCACCCGCGTTTTGGTCCCCAGAGCACCTTAAAGTTGTTCTTGGCCTCCCACGAGCTGTAGGGTTTAGGGTTTAGGGCGTCCCGTGACACATGTTTTTGTCACCGAACAGCGATTTCGTGCCTCCCGTCCACCACCCATGATTTGACCATTGAGACTGGTAAGGCTGTTTTGGCCTCCCGTGAGCTATATCACACGTTTTCATGGCCCAACGACCATTTTTATGTCCGTGTTCCGCCACACGTGTTTTTGTCCCCGGAGCACCTTAAAGCGGTTCTTGGCCTCCCACGAGCTATATCACACATTTCCGTGGCCAAGCAACAAATTTTATGTATCCGACCAGCCACCTTCGTTTTAGACCGGGGAGGCCGTTATGGCATTTTTGCCACCCGTGAGCTATAGCACACGATTTTATGGAAACCTAGACCCTAAATCCTATCCCTAAACCCTAAACCTAAACATCGACACTAAAGGATTTTAGTGTCGAAACCATGGTAAAATGAATATTGAGTCTCCCAACCATATCAACTTTGCTGACATAGTAGAATTTTAGTGTCCAAACCATAGTACACATTTTGGTCCCCGGAGGCCGGTAAGGCTATTTTTGGCCTCCCGTGACACATGTTTTCATCGTCAAACACGATTTCATGCCTCCCGTCCGCCACCCATGATTTGGCCACTGAGACTGCTAAGGTTGTTTATGGCCTCCCGTAAGCTATAGCACATGTTTTCATGGTCGAGCGACTATTTTTAAGTACGTGTTCCACCACCCGCGTTTTGGTCCCCAAAGCACCTTAAAGTTGTTCTTGGCCTCCCACGAGCTGTAGGGTTTAGGGTTTAGGATTTAGGTTTTAGGGCCTCCCGTGACACATGTTTTTGTCGTCGAACAGCGATTTCGTGCCTCCCGTCCGTCACCCATGATTTCAGCATTGAGACTGGTAAGGCTGTTTTGGCCTCCCGTGAGCTATAGCACACGTTTTCATGGCCTAGCGACCATTTTTATGTCCGCGTTCTGCCACACGTGTTTTTGTCCCCGGAGCACCTTAAAGCGGTTCTTGGCCTCCCGCGAGCTATATCACACATTTCCGTGGCCAAACAGCCAATTTTATGTATCCGACCTGCCACCTTCGTTTTAGACCGGGGAGGCCGTTATGGCATTTTTTTGCCACCCGTGAGCTATAGCACACGATTTTATGAAAATCTAGACCCTAAATCCTATCCCTAAACCTAAACATCGACACTAAAGGATTTTAGTGTCGAAACCATGGTAAAATGAAATTTGAGTCTCCCAACCATATCAACTTTGCTGACATAGTAGAATTTTAGTGTCCAAACCATAGTTCACATTTTGGTCCCCGGAGGCCGGTAAGGCTATTTTTGGCCTCCCGTGACACATGTTTTCATCGTCAAACAACGATTTCATGCCTCCCGTCCGCCACCCATGATTTGGCCACTGAGACTGCAAAGGGTGTTTATGGCCCCCCGTAAGCTATAGCACATGTTTTCATGGTCGAGCGACCATTTTTAAGTACGTGTTCCACCACCCACGTTTTGGTCCCTAGAGCACCTTAAAGTTGTTCTTGGTCTCCCACGAGCTGTAGGGTTTAGGGTTTAGGGTTTAGGGCGTCCCGTGACACATGTTTTTGTCACCGAACAGCGATTTCGTGCCTCCCGTCCACCACCCATGATTTGACCATTGAGACTGGTAAGGCTGTTTTGGCCTCCCGTGAGCTATATCACACGTTTTTATGGCTCAGCGACCATTTTTATGTCCGCGTTCCGCCACATGTGTTTTTGTCCTCGGAGCACCTTAAAGCGGTTCTTGGCCTCCCACGAGCTATATCACACATTTCCGTGGCCAAGCAACAAATTTTATATATCCGACCAGCCACCTTCGTTTTAGACCGGGGAGGCCGTTATGGCATTTTTTGCCACCCGTGAGCTATAGCACACGATTTTATGGAAACCTAGACCCTAAATCCTATCCCTAAACCCTAAACCTAAACATCGACACTAAAGGATTTTAGTGTCGAAACCATGGTAAAATGAATATTGAGTCTCCCAACCATATCAACTTTGCTGACATAGTAGAATTTTAGTGTCCAAACCATAGTACACATTTTGGTCCCCGGAGGCCGGTAAGGCTATTTTTGGCCTCCCGTGACACATGTTTTCATCGTCAAACACGATTTCATGCCTCCCGTCCGCCACCCATGATTTGGCCACTGAGACTGCTAAGGTTATTTATGGCCTCCCGTAAGCTATAGCACACGTTTTCATGGTCGAGCGACTATTTTTAAGTACGTGTTCCACCACCCGCGTTTTGGTCCCCAAAGCACCTTAAAGTTGTTCTTGGCCTCCCACGAGCTGTAGGGTTTAGGGTTTAGGATTTAGGTTTTAGGGCCTCCTGTGACACATGTTTTTGTCGTCGAACAGCGATTTCGTGCCTCCCGTCCGCCACCCATGATTTCACCATTGAGACTGGTAAGGCTGTTTTGGCCTCCCGTGAGCTATAGCACACGTTTTCTTGGCCCAGCGACCATTTTTATGTCCGCGTTCCGCCACACGTGTTTTTGTCCCCGGAGCACCTTAAAGCGGTTCTTGGCCTCCCGCGAGCTATATCACACATTTCCATGGCCAAACAGCCAATTTTATGTATCCGACCTGCCACCTTCGTTTTAGACCGGGGAGGCCGTTATGGCATTTTTTTGCCACCCGTGAGCTATAGCACACGATTTTATGGAAACCTAGACCCTAAATCCTATCCCTAAACCTAAACATCGACACTAAAGGATTTTAGTGTCGAAACCATGGTAAAATGAAATTTGAGTCTCCCAACCATATCAACTTTGCTGACATAGTAGAATTTTAATGTCCAAACCATAGTTCACATTTTGGTCCCCGGAGGCCGGTAAGGCTATTTTTGGCCTCCCGTGACACATGTTTTCATCGTCAAACAACGATTTCATGCCTCCCGTCCGCCACCCATGATTTGGCCACTGAGACTGCAAAGGGTGTTTATGGCCCCCCGTAAGCTATAGCACATGTTTTCATGGTCGAGCGACCATTTTCAAGTACGTGTTCCACCACCCGCGTTTTGGTCCCTAGAGCACCTTAAAGTTGTTCTTGGTCTCCCACGAGCTGTAGGGTTTAGGGTTTAGGGTTTAGGGCGTCCCGTGACACATGTTTTTGTCACCGAACAGCGATTTCGTGCCTCCCGTCCACCACCCATGATTTTACTACTGAGACTGGTAAGGCTGTTTTGGCCTCCCGTGAGCTATATCACACGTTTTCATGGCTTAGCGACCATTTTTATGTCCGCGTTCCGCCACACGTGTTTTTGTCCTCGGAGCACCTTAAAGCGGTTCTTGGCCTCCCACGAGCTATATCACACATTTCCGTGGCCAAGCAACAAATTTTATGTATCCGACCAGCCACCTTCGTTTTAGACCGGGGAGGCCGTTATGGCATTTTTTGCCACCCGTGAGCTATAGCACACGATTTTATGGAAACCTAGACCCTAAATCCTATCCCTAAACCCTAAACCTAAACATCGACACTAAAGGATTTTAGTGTCGAAACCATGGTATAGCTCACGATTTTATGAAAATCTAGACCCTAAATCCTATCCCTAAACCTAAACATCGACACTAAAGGATTTTAGTGTCGAAACCATGGTAAAATGAAATTTGAGTCTCCCAACCATATCAACTTTGCTGACATAGTAGAATTTTAGTGTCCAAACCATAGTTCACATTTTGGTCCCCGGAGGCCGGTAAGGCTATTTTTGGCCTCCCGTGACACATGTTTTCATCGTCAAACAACGATTTCATGCCTCCCGTCCGCCACCCATGATTTGGCCACTGAGACTGCAAAGGGTGTTTATGGCCCCCCGTAAGCTATAGCACATGTTTTCATGGTCGAGCGACCATTTTTAAGTACGTGTTCCACCACCCACGTTTTGGTCCCTAGAGCACCTTAAAGTTGTTCTTGGTCTCCCACGAGCTGTAGGGTTTAGGGTTTAGGGTTTAGGGCGTCCCGTGACACATGTTTTTGTCACCGAACAGCGATTTCGTGCCTCCCGTCCACCACCCATGATTTGACCATTGAGACTGGTAAGGCTGTTTTGGCCTCCCGTGAGCTATATCACACGTTTTTATGGCTCAGCGACCATTTTTATGTCCGCGTTCCGCCACATGTGTTTTTGTCCTCGGAGCACCTTAAAGCGGTTCTTGGCCTCCCACGAGCTATATCACACATTTCCGTGGCCAAGCAACAAATTTTATATATCCGACCAGCCACCTTCGTTTTAGACCGGGGAGGCCGTTATGGCATTTTTTGCCACCCGTGAGCTATAGCACACGATTTTATGGAAACCTAGACCCTAAATCCTATCCCTAAACCCTAAACCTAAACATCGACACTAAAGGATTTTAGTGTCGAAACCATGGTAAAATGAATATTGAGTCTCCCAACCATATCAACTTTGCTGACATAGTAGAATTTTAGTGTCCAAACCATAGTACACATTTTGGTCCCCGGAGGCCGGTAAGGCTATTTTTGGCCTCCCGTGACACATGTTTTCATCGTCAAACACGATTTCATGCCTCCCGTCCGCCACCCATGATTTGGCCACTGAGACTGCTAAGGTTATTTATGGCCTCCCGTAAGCTATAGCACACGTTTTCATGGTCGAGCGACTATTTTTAAGTACGTGTTCCACCACCCGCGTTTTGGTCCCCAAAGCACCTTAAAGTTGTTCTTGGCCTCCCACGAGCTGTAGGGTTTAGGGTTTAGGATTTAGGTTTTAGGGCCTCCTGTGACACATGTTTTTGTCGTCGAACAGCGATTTCGTGCCTCCCGTCCGCCACCCATGATTTCACCATTGAGACTGGTAAGGCTGTTTTGGCCTCCCGTGAGCTATAGCACACGTTTTCTTGGCCCAGCGACCATTTTTATGTCCGCGTTCCGCCACACGTGTTTTTGTCCCCGGAGCACCTTAAAGCGGTTCTTGGCCTCCCGCGAGCTATATCACACATTTCCATGGCCAAACAGCCAATTTTATGTATCCGACCTGCCACCTTCGTTTTAGACCGGGGAGGCCGTTATGGCATTTTTTTGCCACCCGTGAGCTATAGCACACGATTTTATGGAAACCTAGACCCTAAATCCTATCCCTAAACCTAAACATCGACACTAAAGGATTTTAGTGTCGAAACCATGGTAAAATGAAATTTGAGTCTCCCAACCATATCAACTTTGCTGACATAGTAGAATTTTAATGTCCAAACCATAGTTCACTTTTTGGTCCCCGGAGGCCGGTAAGGCTATTTTTGGCCTCCCGTGACACATGTTTTCATCGTCAAACAACGATTTCATGCCTCCCGTCCGCCACCCATGATTTGGCCACTGAGACTGCAAAGGGTGTTTATGGCCCCCCGTAAGCTATAGCACATGTTTTCATGGTCGAGCGACCATTTTTAAGTACGTGTTCCACCACCCGCGTTTTGGTCCCTAGAGCACCTTAAAGTTGTTCTTGGTCTCCCACGAGCTGTAGGGTTTAGGGTTTAGGGTTTAGGGCGTCCCGTGACACATGTTTTTGTCACCGAACAGCGATTTCGTGCCTCCCGTCCACCACCCATGATTTTACTACTGAGACTGGTAAGGCTGTTTTGGCCTCCCGTGAGCTATATCACACGTTTTCATGGCTCAGCGACCATTTTTATGTCCGCGTTCCGCCACACGTGTTTTTGTCCTCGGAGCACCTTAAAGCGGTTCTTGGCCTCCCACGAGCTATATCACACATTTCCGTGGCCAAGCAACAAATTTTATGTATCCGACCAGCCACCTTCGTTTTAGACCGGGGAGGCCGTTATGGCATTTTTTGCCACCCGTGAGCTATAGCACACGATTTTATGGAAACCTAGACCCTAAATCCTATCCCTAAACCCTAAACCTAAACATCGACACTAAAGGATTTTAGTGTCGAAACCATGGTAAAATGAATATTGAGTCTCCCAACCATATCAACTTTGCTGACATAGTAGAATTTTAGTGTCCAAACCATAGTACACATTTTGGTCCCCGGAGGCCGGTAAGGCTATTTTTGGCCTCCCGTGACACATGTTTTCATCGTCAAACACGATTTCATGCCTCCCGTCCGCCATCCATGATTTGGCCACTGAGACTGCTAAGGTTGTTTATGGCCTCCCGTAAGCTATAGCACACGTTTTCATGGTCGAGCGACTATTTTTAAGTACGTGTTCCACCACCCACGTTTTGGTCCCCAAAGCACCTTAAAGTTGTTCTTGGCCTCCCACGAGCTGTAGGGTTTAGGGTTTAGGATTTAGGTTTTAGGGCCTCCCGTGACACATGTTTTTGTCGTCGAACAGCGATTTCGTGCCTCCCGTCCGCCACCCATGATTTCACCATTGAGACTGGTAAGGCTGTTTTGGCCTCCCGTGAGCTATAGCACACGTTTTCATGGCCCAGCGACCATTTTTATGTCCGCGTTCCGCCACACGTGTTTTTGTCCCCGGAGCACCTTAAAGCGGTTCTTGGCCTCCCGCGAGCTATATCACACATTTCCGTGGCCAAACAGCCAATTTTATGTATCCGACCTGCCACCTTCGTTTTAGACCGGGGAGGCCGTTATGGCATTTTTTTGCCACCCGTGAGCTATAGCACACGATTTTATGGAAACCTAGACCCTAAATCCTATCCCTAAACCTAAACATCGACACTAAAGGATTTTAGTGTCGAAACCATGGTAAAATGAAATTTGAGTCTCCCAACGATATCAACTTTGCTGACATAGTAGAATTTTAGTGTCCAAACCATAGTTCACATTTTGGTCCCCGGAGGCCGGTAAGGCTATTTTTGGCCTCCCGTGACACATGTTTTCATCGTCAAACAACGATTTCATGCCTCCCGTCCGCCACCCATGATTTGGCCACTGAGACTGCAAAGGGTGTTTATGGCCTCCCGTAAGCTATAGCACATGTTTTCATGGTCGAGCGACCATTTTTAAGTACGTGTTCCACCACCCGCGTTTTGGTCCCCAGAGCACCTTAAAGTTGTTCTTGGCCTCCCACGAGCTGTAGGGTTTAGGGTTTAGGGCGTCCCGTGACACATGTTTTTGTCACCGAACAGCGATTTCGTGCCTCCCGTCCACCACCCATGATTTGACCATTGAGACTGGTAAGGCTGTTTTGGCCTCCCGTGAGCTATATCACACGTTTTCATGGCCCAACGACCATTTTTATGTCCGCGTTCCGCCACACGTGTTTTTGTCCCCGGAGCACCTTAAAGCGGTTCTTGGCCTCCCACGAGCTATATCACACATTTCCGTGGCCAAGCAACAAATTTTATGTATCCGACCAGCCACCTTCGTTTTAGACCGGGGAGGCCGTTATGGCATTTTTTGCCACCCGTGAGCTATAGCACACGATTTTATGGAAACCTAGACCCTAAATCCTATCCCTAAACCCTAAAGCTAAACATCGACACTAAAGGATTTTAGTGTCGAAACCATGGTAAAATGAATATTGAGTCTCCCAACCATATCAACTTTGCTGACATAGTAGAATTTTAGTGTCCAAACCATAGTACACATTTTGGTCCCCGGAGGCCGGTAAGGCTATTTTTGGCCTCCCGTGACACATGTTTTCATCGTCAAACACGATTTCATGCCTCCCGTCCGCCACCCATGATTTGGCCACTGAGACTGCTAAGGTTGTTTATGGCCTCCCGTAAGCTATAGCACACGTTTTCATGGTCGAGCGACTATTTTTAAGTACGTGTTCCACCACCCGCGTTTTGGTCCCCAAAGCACCTTAAAGTTGTTCTTGGCCTCCCACGAGCTGTAGGGTTTAGGGTTTAGGATTTAGGTTTTAGGGCCTCCCATGACACATGTTTTTGTCGTCGAACAGCGATTTCGTGCCTCCCGTCCGTCACCCATGATTTCACCATTGAGACTGGTAAGGCTGTTTTGGCCTCCCGTGAGCTATAGCACACGTTTTCATGGCCTAGCGACCATTTTTATGTCCGCGTTCTGCCACACGTGTTTTTGTCCCCGGAGCACCTTAAAGCGGTTCTTGGCCTCCCGCGAGCTATATCACACATTTCCGTGGCCAAACAGCCAATTTTATGTATCCGACCTGCCACCTTCGTTTTAGACCGGGGAGGCCGTTATGGCATTTTTTTGCCACCCGTGAGCTATAGCACACGATTTTATGAAAACCTAGACCCTAAATCCTATCCCTAAACCTAAACATCGACACTAAAGGATTTTAGTGTCGAAACCATGGTAAAATGAAATTTGAGTCTCCCAACCATATCAACTTTGCTGACATAGTAGAATTTTAGTGTCCAAACCATAGTTCACATTTTGGTCCCCGGAGGCCGGTAAGGCTATTTTTGGCCTCCCGTGACACATGTTTTCATCGTCAAACAACGATTTCATGCCTCCCGTCCGCCACCCATGATTTGGCCACTGAGACTGCAAAGGGTGTTTATGGCCCCCCGCAAGCTATAGCACATGTTTTCATGGTCGAGCGACCATTTTTAAGTACGTGTTCCACCACCCGCGTTTTGGTCCCTAGAGCACCTTAAAGTTGTTCTTGGTCTCCCACGAGCTGTAGGGTTTAGGGTTTAGGGTTTAGGGCGTCCCGTGACACATGTTTTTGTCACCGAACAGCGATTTCGTGCCTCCCGTCCACCACCCATGATTTGACCATTGAGACTGGTAAGGCTGTTTTGGCCTCCCGTGAGCTATATCACACGTTTTCATGGCTCAGCGACCATTTTTATGTCCGCGTTCCGCCACATGTGTTTTTGTCCTCGGAGCACCTTAAAGCGGTTCTTGGCCTCCCACGAGCTATATCACACATTTCCGTGGCCAAGCAACAAATTTTATGTATCCGACCAGCCACCTTCGTTTTAGACCGGGGAGGCCGTTATGGCATTTTTTGCCACCCGTGAGCTATAGCACACGATTTTATGGAAACCTAGACCCTAAATCCTATCCCTAAACCCTAAACCTAAACATCGACACTAAAGGATTTTAGTGTCGAAACCATGGTAAAATGAATATTGAGTCTCCCAACCATATCAACTTTGCTGACATAGTAGAATTTTAGTGTCCAAACCATAGTACACATTTTGGTCCCCGGAGGCCGGTAAGGCTATTTTTGGCCTCCCGTGACACATGTTTTCATCGTCAAACACGATTTCATGCCTCCCGTCCGCCACCCATGATTTGGCCACTGAGACTGCTAAGGTTATTTATGGCCTCCCGTAAGCTATAGCACACGTTTTCATGGTCGAGCGACTATTTTTAAGTACGTGTTCCACCACCCGCGTTTTGGTCCCCAAAGCACCTTAAAGTTGTTCTTGGCCTCCCACGAGCTGTAGGGTTTAGGGTTTAGGATTTAGGTTTTAGGGCCTCCTGTGACACATGTTTTTGTCGTCGAACAGCGATTTCGTGCCTCCCGTCCGCCACCCATGATTTCACCATTGAGACTGGTAAGGCTGTTTTGGCCTCCCGTGAGCTATAGCACACGTTTTCATGGCCCAGCGACCATTTTTATGTCCGCGTTCCGCCACACGTGTTTTTGTCCCCGGAGCACCTTAAAGCGGTTCTTGGCCTCCCGCGAGCTATATCACACATTTCCGTGGCCAAACAACCAATTTTATGTATCCGACCTGCCACCTTCGTTTTAGACCGGGGAGGCCGTTATGGCATTTTTTTGCCACCCGTGAGCTATAGCACACGATTTTATGGAAACCTAGACCCTAAATAATATCCCTAAACCTAAACATCGACACTAAAGGATTTTAGTGTCGAAACCATGGTAAAATGAAATTTGAGTCTCCCAACCATATCAACTTTGCTGACATAGTAGAATTTTAATGTCCAAACCATAGTTCACATTTTGGTCCCCGGAGGCCGGTAAGGCTATTTTTGGCCTCCCGTGACACATGTTTTCATCGTCAAACAACGATTTCATGCCTCCCGTCCGCCACCCATGATTTGGCCACTGAGACTGCAAAGGGTGTTTATGGCCCCCCGTAAGCTATAGCACATGTTTTCATGGTCGAGCGACCATTTTTAAGTACGTGTTCCACCACCCGCGTTTTGGTCCCTAGAGCACCTTAAAGTTGTTCTTGGTCTCCCACGAGCTGTAGGGTTTAGGGTTTAGGGTTTAGGGCGTCCCGTGACACATGTTTTTGTCACCGAACAGCGATTTCGTGCCTCCCGTCCACCACCCATGATTTGACCACTGAGACTGGTAAGGCTGTTTTGGCCTCCCGTGAGCTATATCACACGTTTTCATGGCTCAGCGACCATTTTTATGTCCGCGTTCCGCCACACGTGTTTTTGTCCTCGGAGCACCTTAAAGCGGTTCTTGGCCTCCCACGAGCTATATCACACATTTCCGTGGCCAAGCAACAAATTTTATGTATCCGACCAGCCACCTTCGTTTTAGACCGGGGAGGCCGTTATGGCATTTTTTGCCACCCGTGAGCTATAGCACACGATTTTATGGAAACCTAGACCCTAAATCCTATCCCTAAACCCTAAACCTAAACATCGACACTAAAGGATTTTAGTGTCGAAACCATGGTAAAATGAATATTGAGTCTCCCAACCATATCAACTTTGCTAACATAGTAGAATTTTAGTGTCCAAACCATAGTACACATTTTGGTCCCCGGAGGCCGGTAAGGCTATTTTTGGCCTCCCGTGACACATGTTTTCATCGTCAACACGATTTCATGCCTCCCGTCCGCCACCCATGATTTGGCCACTGAGACTGCTAAGGTTATTTATGGCCTCCCGTAAGCTATAGCACACGTTTTCATGGTCGAGCGACTATTTTTAAGTACGTGTTCCACCACCCGCGTTTTGGTCCCCAAAGCACCTTAAAGTTGTTCTTGGCCTCCCACGAGCTGTAGGGTTTAGGGTTTAGGATTTAGGTTTTAGGGCCTCCTGTGACACATGTTTTTGTCGTCGAACAGCGATTTCGTGCCTCCCGTCCGCCACCCATGATTTCACCATTGAGACTGGTAAGGCTGTTTTGGCCTCCCGTGAGCTATAGCACACGTTTTCATGGCCCAGCGACCATTTTTATGTCCGCGTTCCGCCACACGTGTTTTTGTCCCCGGAGCACCTTAAAGCGGTTCTTGGCCTCCCGCGAGCTATATCACACATTTCCGTGCCAAACAGCCAATTTTATGTATCCGACCTGCCACCTTCGTTTTAGACCGGGGAGGCCGTTATGGCATTTTTTGCCACCCGTGAGCTATAGCACACGATTTTATGGAAACCTAGACCCTAAATCCTATCCCTAAACCTAAACATCGACACTAAAGGATTTTAGTGTCGAAACCATGGTAAAATGAAATTTGAGTCTCCCAACCATATCAACTTTGCTGACATAGTAGAATTTTAGTGTCCAAACCATAGTTCACATTTTGGTCCCCGGAGGCCGGTAAGGCTATTTTTGGCCTCCCGTGACACATGTTTTCATCGTCAAACAACGATTTCATGCCTCCCGTCCGCCACCCATGATTTGGCCACTGAGACTGCAAAGGGTGTTTATGGCCTCCTGTAAGCTATAGCACACGTTTTCATGGTCGAGCGACCATTTTTAAGTACGTGTTCCACCACCCGCGTTTTGGTCCCCAGAGCACCTTAAAGTTGTTCTTAGCCTCCCACGAGCTGTAGGGTTTAGGGTTTAGGGTTTAGGGCGTCCCGTGACACATGTTTTTGTCACCGAACAGCGATTTCGTGCCTCCCGTCCACCACCCATGATTTGACCATTGAGACTGGTAAGGCTGTTTTGGCCTCCCGTGAGCTATATCACACGTTTTCATGGCCCAGCGACCATTTTTATGTCTGCGTTCCGCCACACGTGTTTTTGTCCCCGGAGCACCTTAAAGCGGTTCTTGGCCTCCCACGAGCTATATCACACATTTCCGTGGCCAAGCAACCAATTTTATGTATCCGACCAGCCACCTTCGTTTTAGACCGGGGAGGCTATTATGGCATTTTTTGCCACCCGTGAGCTATAGCACACGATTTTATGGAAACCTAGACCCTAAATCCTATCCCTAAACCCTAAACCTAAACATCGACACTAAAGGATTTTAGTGTCGAAACCATGGTAAAATGAATATTGAGTCTCCCAAACATATCAACTTTGCTGACATAGTAGAATTTTAGTGTCCAAACCATAGTACACATTTTGGTCCCCGGATGCCGGTAAGGCTATTTTTGGCCTCCCGTGACACATGTTTTCATCATCAAACACGATTTCATGCCTCCCGTCCGCCACCCATGATTTGGCCACTGAGACTGCTAAGGTTGTTTATGACCTCCCGTAAGCTATAGCACACGTTTTCATGGTCGAGCGACTATTTTTAAGTACGTGTTCCACCACCCGCGTTTTGGTCCCCAAAGCACCTTAAAGTTGTTCTTGGCCTCCCACGAGCTGTAGGGTTTAGGGTTTAGGATTTAGGTTTTAAGGCCTCCCGTGACACATGTTTTTGTCGTCGAACAGCGATTTCGTGCCTCCCGTCCGCCACCCATGATTTCACCATTGAGACTGGTAAGGCTGTTTTGGCCTCCCGTGAGCTATAGCACACATTTTCATGGCCCAGCGACCATTTTTATGTCCGCGTTCCGCCACATGTGTTTTTGTCCCCGGAGCACCTTAAAGCGGTTCTTGGCCTCCCGCGAGCTATATCACACATTTCCGTGGCCAAACAGCCAATTTTATGTATCCGACCTGCCACCTTCGTTTTAGACCGGGGAGGCCGTTATGGCATTTTTTTTGCCACACGTGAGCTATAGCACACGATTTTATGGAAACCTAGACCCTGAATCCTATCCCTAAACCCTAAACCTAAACATCGACACTAAAGGATTTTAGTGTCGAAACCATGGTAAAATGAAATTTGAGTCTCCCGACCATATCAACTTTGCTGACATAGTAGAATTTTATTGTCCAAACCATAGTTCACATTTTGGTCCCCGGAAGCCGGTAAGGCTATTTTTGGCCTCCCGTGACACATGTTTTCATCGTCAAACAACGATTTCATGCCTCCCGTCCGCCACCCATGATTTGGCCACTGAGACTCCAAAGGGTGTTTATGGCCTCCCGTAAGCTATAGCACACGTTTTCATGGTCGAGCGACCATTTTTAAGTACGTGTTCCACCACCCGCGTTTTGGTCCCCAGAGCACCTTAAAGTTGTTCTTGGCCTCCCACGAGCTGTAGGGTTTAGGGTTTAGGGTTTAGGGCGTCCCGTGACACATGTTTTTGTCACCGAACAGCGATTTCGTGCCTCCCGTCCACCACCCATGATTTGACCATTGAGACTGGTAAGGCTGTTTTGGCCTCCCGTGAGCTATATCACACGTTTTCATGGCCCAGCGACCATTTTTATGTCCGCGTTCCGCCACACGTGTTTTTGTCCCCGAAGCACCTTAAAGCGGTTCTTGGCCTCCCACGAGCTATATCACACATTTCTGTGGCCAAGCAACCAATTTTATGTATCCGACCAGCCACCTTCGTTTTAGACCGGGGAGGCTGTTATGGCATTTTTTGCCACCCGTGAGCTATAGCACACGATTTTATGGAAACCTAGACCCTAAATCCTATCCCTAAACCCTAAACCTAAACATCGACACTAAAGGATTTTAGTGTCGAAACCATGGTAAAATGAATATTGAGTCTCCCAAACATATCAACTTTGCTGACATAGTAGAATTTTAGTGTCCAAACCATAGTACACATTTTGGTCCCCGGATGCCGGTAAGGCTATTTTTGGCCTCCCGTGACACATGTTTTCATCGTCAAACACGATTTCATGCCTCCCGTCCGCCACCCATGATTTGGCCACTGAGACTGCTAAGGTTGTTTATGACCTCCCGTATGCTATAGCACACGTTTTCATGGTCGAGCGACTATTTTTAAGTACGTGTTCCACCACCCGCGTTTTGGTCCCCAAAGCACCTTAAAGTTGTTCTTGGCCTCCCACGAGCTGTAGGGTTTAGGGTTTAGGATTTAGGTTTTAAGGCCTCCCGTGACACATGTTTTTGTCGTCGAACAGCGATTTCGTGCCTCCCGTCCGCCACCCATGATTTCACCATTGAGACTGGTAAGGCTGTTTTGGCCTCCCGTGAGCTATAGCACACGTTTTCATGGCCCAGCGACCATTTTTATGTCCGCGTTCCGCCACATGTGTTTTTGTCCCCGGAGCACCTTAAAGCGGTTCTTGGCCTCCCGCGAGCTATATCACACATTTCCATGGCCAAACAGCCAATTTTATGTATCCGACCTGCCACCTTCGTTTTAGACCGGGGAGGCCGTTATGGCATTTTTTTGCCACACGTGAGCTATAGCACACGATTTTATGGAAACCTAGACCCTGAATCCTATCCCTAAACCCTAAACCTAAACATCGACACTAAAGGATTTTAGTGTCGAAACCATGGTAAAATGAAATTTGAGTCTCCCGACCATATCAACTTTGCTGACATAGTAGAATTTTAGTGTCCAAACCATAGTTCACATTTTGGTCCCCGGAGGCCGGTAAGGCTATTTTTGGCCTCCCGTGACACATGTTTTCATCGTCAAACAACGATTTCATGCCTCCCGTCCGCCACCCATGATTTGGCCACTGAGACTGCAAAGGGTGTTTATGGCCTCCCGTAAGCTATAGCACACGTTTTCATGGTCGAGCGACCATTTTTAAGTACGTGTTCCACCACCCGCGTTTTGGTCCCCAGAGCACCTTAAAGTTGTTCTTGGCCTCCCACGAGCTGTAGGTTTAGGGTTTAGGGTTTAGGGCGTCCCGTGACACATGTTTTTGTCACCGAACAGCGATTTCGTGCCTCCCGTCCACCACCCATGATTTGACCATTGAGACTGGTAAGGCTGTTTTGGCCTCCCGTGAGCTATATCACACGTTTTCATGGCCCAGCGACCATTTTTATGTCCGCGTTCCGCCACACGTGTTTTTGTCCCCGGAGCACCTTAAAGCGGTTCTTGGCCTCCCACGAGCTGTATCACACATTTCCGTGGCCAAGCAACCAATTTTATGTATCCGACCAGCCACCTTCGTTTTAGACCAGGGAGGCCGTTATGGCATTTTTTGCCACCCGTGAGCTATAGCACACGATTTTATGGAAACCTAGACCCTAAATCCTATCCCTAAACCTAAACATCGACACTAAAGGATTTTAGTGTCGAAACCATGGTAAAATGAATATTGAGTCTCCCAACCATATCAACTTTGCTGACATAGTAGAATTTTAGTGTCCAAACCATAGTACACATTTTGGTCCCCGGAGGCCGGTAAGGCTATTTTTGGCCTCCCGTGACACATGTTTTCATCGTCAAACACGATTTCATGCCTCCCGTCCGCCACCCATGATTTGGCCACTGAGACTGCTAAGGTTGTTTATGGCCTCCCGTAAGCTATAGCACACGTTTTCATGGTCGAGCGACTATTTTTAAGTACGTGTTCCACCACCCGCGTTTTGGGCCCCAAAGCACCTTAAAGTTGTTCTTGGCCTCCCACGAGCTGTAGGGTTTAGGGTTTAGGATTTAGGGTTTAGGGCCTCCCGTGACACATGTTTTTGTCGTCGAACAGCGATTTCGTGCCTCCCGTCCGCCACCCATGATTTGACCATTGAGACTAGTAAGGCTGTTTTGGCCTCCCGTGAGCTATAGCACACGTTTTCATGGCCCAGCGACCATTTTTATGTCCGCGTTCCGCCACACGTGTTTTTGTCCCCGGAGCACCTTAAAGCGATTCTTGGCCTCCCGCGAGCTATATCACACATTTTCGTGGCCAAACAGCCAATTTTATGTATCCGACCTGCCACCTTCGTTTTAGACCGGGGAGGCCGTTATGGCATTTTTTGCCACCCGTGAGCTATAGCACACGATTTTATGGAAACCAAGACCCTAAATCCTATCCCTAAACCTAAACATCGACACTAAAGGATTTTAGTGTCGAAACCATGGTAAAATGAAATTTGAGTCTCCCAACCATATCAACTTTGCTGACATAGTAGAATTTTAGTGTCCAAACCATAGTTCACATTTTGGTCCCCGGAGGCCGGTAAGGCTATTTTTGGCCTCCCGTGACACGTGTTTTCATCGTCAAACAACGATTTCATGCCTCCCGTCCGCCACCCATGATTTGGCCACTGAGACTTCAAAGGGTGTTTATGGCCTCCCGTAAGCTATAGCACACGTTTTCATGGTCGAGCGACCATTTTTAAGTACGTGTTCCACCACCCACGTTTTGGTCCCCAAAGCACCTTAAAGTTGTTCTTGGCCTCCCACGAGCTGTAGGGTTTAGGGTTTAGGGTTTAGGTTTTAGGGCCTCCCGTGACACATGTTTTTGTCACCGAACAGCGATTTCGTGCCTCCCGTCCACCACCCATGATTTGACCATTGAGACTGGTAAGGCTGTTTTGGCCTCCCGTGAGCTATATCACACGTTTTCATGGCCCAGCGACCATTTTTATGTCCGCGTTCCGCCACACGTGTTTTTGTCCCCGGAGCACCTTAAAGCGGTTCTTGGCCTCCCACGAGCTATATCACACATTTCCGTGGCCAAGCAACCAATTTTATGTATCCGACCAGCCACCTTCGTTTTAGACCGGGGAGGCCGTTATGGCATTTTTTGCCACCCGTGAGCTATAGCACACGATTTTATGGAAACCTAGACCCTAAATCCTATCCCTAAACCCTAAACCTAAACATCGACACTAAAGGATTTTAGTGTCGAAACCATGGTAAAATGAATATTGAGTCTCCCAACCATATCAACTTTGCTGACATAGTAGAATTTTAGTGTCCAAACCATAGTACACATTTTGGTCCCCGGAGGCCGGTAAGGCTATTTTTGGCCTCCCGTGACACATGTTTTCATCGTCAAACACGATTTCATGCCTCCCGTCCGCCACCCATGATTTGGCCACTGAGACTGCTAAGGTTGTTTATGGCCTCCCGTAAGCTATAGCACACGTTTTCATGGTCGAGCGACTATTTTTAAGTACGTGTTCCACCACCCGCGTTTTGGTCCCCAAAGCACCTTAAAGTTGTTCTTGGCCTCCCACGAGCTGTAGGGTTTAGGGTTTAGGATTTAGGTTTTAGGGCCTCCCGTGACACATGTTTTTGTCGTCGAACAGCGATTTCGTGCCTCCCGTCCGCCACTCATGATTTGACCATTGAGACTGGTAAGGCTGTTTTGGCCTCCCGTGAGCTATAGCACACGTTTTCATGGCCCAGCGACCATTTTTATGTCCGCATTCCGCCACACGTGTTTTGTCCCCGGAGCACCTTAAAGCGGTTCTTGGCCTCCCGCGAGCTATATCACACATTTCTGTGGCCAAACAACCAATTTTATGTATCCGACCTGCCACCTTCGTTTTAGACCGGGGAGTCCGTTATGGCATTTTTTTGCCACCCGTGAGCTATAGCACACGATTTTATGGAAACCTAGACCCTGAATCCTATCCCTAAACCCTAAACCTAAACATCGACACTAAAGGATTTTAGTGTCGAAACCATGGTAAAATGAAATTTGAGTCTCCCAACCATATCAACTTTGCTGACATAGTAGAATTTTAGTGTCCAAACCATAGTTCACATTTTGGTCCCCGGAGGCCGGTAAGGCTATTTTTGGCCTCCCGTGACACATGTTTTCATCGTCAAACAACGATTTCATGCCTCCCGTCCGCCACCCATGATTTGGCCACTGAGACTGCAAAGGGTGTTTATGGCCTCCCGTAAGCTATAGCACACGTTTTCATGGTCGAGCGACCATTTTTAAGTACGTGTTCCACCACCCGCGTTTTGGTCCCCAGAGCACCTTAAAGTTGTTCTTGGCCTCCCACGAGCTGTAGGGTTTAGGGTTTAGGGTTTAGAGTTTAGGGCGTCCCGTGACACATGTTTTTGTCACCGAACAGCGATTTCGTGCCTCCCGTCCACCACCCATGATTTGACCATTGAGACTGGTAAGGCTGTTTTGGCCTCCCGTGAGCTGTATCACACGTTTTCATGGCCCAGCGACCATTTTTATGTCCGCGTTCCGCCACACGTGTTTTTGTCCCCGGAGCACCTTAAAGCGGTTCTTGGCCTCCCACGAGCTATATCACACATTTCCGTGGCCAAGCAACCAATTTTTTGTATCCGACCAGGCACCTTCGTTTTAGACCGGGGAGGCCGTTATGGCATTTTTTGCCACCCGTGAGCTATAGCACACGATTTTATGGAAACCTAGACCCTAAATCCTATCCCTAAACCCTAAACCTAAACATCGACACTAAAGGATTTTAGTGTCGAAACCATGGTAAAATGAATATTGAGTCTCCCAACCATATCAACTTTGCTGACATAGTAGAATTTTAGTGTCCAAACCATAGTACACATTTTGGTCCCCGGAGGCCGGTAAGGCTATTTTTGGCCTCCCGTGACACATGTTTTCATCGTCAAACACGATTTCATGCCTCCCGTCCGCCACCCATGATTTGGCCACTGAGACTGCTAAGGTTGTTTATGGCCTCCCGTAAGCTATAGCACATGTTTTCATGGTCGAGCGACTATTTTTAAGTACGTGTTCCACCACCCGCGTTTTGGTCCCCAAAGCACCTTAAAGTTGTTCTTGGCCTCCCACGAGCTGTAGGGTTTAGGGTTTAGGATTTAGGTTTTAGGGCCTCCCGTGACACATGTTTTTGTCGTCGAACAGCGATTTCGTGCCTCCCGTCCGCCACCCATGATTTGACCATTGAGACTGGTAAGGCTGTTTTGGCCTCCCGTGAGCTATAGCACACGTTTTCATGGCCCAGCGACCATTTTTATGTCCGCGTTCCGCCACACGTGTTTTTGTCCCCAGAGCACCTTAAAGCGGTTCTTGGCCTCCCGCGAGCTATATCACACATTTCCGTGGCCAAACAGCCAATTTTATGTATCCGACCTGCCACCTTCGTTTTAGACCGGGGAGGCCGTTATGGCATTTTTTTTGCCACCCGTGAGCTATAGCACACGATTTTATGGAAACCTAGACCCTGAATCCTATCCCTAAACCCTAAACCTAAACATCGACACTAAAGGATTTTAGTGTCGAAACCATGGTAAAATGAAATTTGAGTCTCCCAACCATATCAACTTTGCTGACATAGTAGAATTTTAGTGTCCAAACCATAGTTCACATTTTGGTCCCCGGAGGCCGGTAAGGCTATTTTTGGCCTCCCGTGACACATGTTTTCATCGTCAAACAACGATTTCATGCCTCCCGTCCGCCACCCATGATTTGGCCACTGAGACTGCAAAGGGTGTTTATGGCCTCCCGTAAGCTATAGCACACGTTTTCATGGTCGAGCGACCATTTTTAAGTACGTGTTCCACCACCCGCGTTTTGGTCCCCAGAGCACCTTAAAGTTGTTCTTGGCCTCCCACGAGCTGTAGGGTTTAGGGTTTAGAGTTTAGGGCGTCCCGTGACACATGTTTTTGTCACCGAACAGCGATTTCGTGCCTCCCGTCCACCACCCATGATTTGACCATTGAGACTGGTAAGGCTGTTTTGGCCTCCCGTGAGCTGTATCACACGTTTTCATGGCCCAGCGACCATTTTTATGTCCGCGTTCCGCCACACGTGTTTTTGTCCCCGGAGCACCTTAAAGCGGTTCTTGGCCTCCCACGAGCTATATCACACATTTCCGTGGCAAAGCAACCAATTTTATGTATCCGACCAGGCACCTTCGTTTTAGACCGGGGAGGCCGTTATGGCATTTTTTGCCACCCGTGAGCTATAGCACACGATTTTATGGAAACCTAGACCCTAAATCCTATCCCTAAACCCTAAACCTAAACATCGACACTAAAGGATTTTAGTGTCGAAACCATGGTAAAATGAATATTGAGTCTCCCAACCATATCAACTTTGCTGACATAGTAGAATTTTAGTGTCCAAACCATAGTACACATTTTGGTCCCCGGAGGCCGGTAAGGCTATTTTTGGCCTCCCGTGACACATGTTTTCATCGTCAAACACGATTTCATGCCTCCCGTCCGCCACCCATGATTTGGCCACTGAGACTGCTAAGGTTGTTTATGGCCTCCCGTAAGCTATAGCACATGTTTTCATGCTCGAGCGACTATTTTTAAGTACGTGTTCCACCACCCGCGTTTTGGTCCCCAAAGCACCTTAAAGTTGTTCTTGGCCTCCCACGAGCTGTAGGGTTTAGGGTTTAGGATTTAGGTTTTAGGGTCTCCCGTGACACTTGTTTTTGTCGTCGAACAGCGATTTCGTGCCTCCCGTCCGCCACCCATGATTTGACCATTGAGACTGGTAAGGCTGTTTTGGCCTCCCGTGAGCTATAGCACACGTTTTCATGGCCCAGCGACCATTTTTATGTCCGCGTTCCGCCACACGTGTTTTTGTCCCCGGAGCACCTTAAAGCGGTTCTTGGCCTCCCGCGAGCTATATCACACATTTCCGTGGCCAAACAGCCAATTTTATGTATCCGACCTGCCACCTTCGTTTTAGACCGGGGAGGCCGTTATGGCATTTTTTTGCCACCCGTGAGCTATAGCACACGATTTTATGGAAACCTAGACCCTGAATCCTATCCCTAAACCCTAAACCTAAACATCGACACTAAAGGATTTTAGTGTCGAAACCATGGTAAAATGAAATTTGAGTCTCCCAACCATATCAACTTTGCTGACATAGTAGAATTTTAGTGTCCAAACCATAGTTCACATTTTGGTCCCCGGAGGCTGGTAAGGCTATTTTTGGCCTCCCGTGACACATGTTTTCATCGTCAAACAACGATTTCATGCCTCCCGTCCGCCACCCATGATTTGGCCACTGAGACTGCAAAGGGTGTTTATGGCCTCCCGTAAGCTATAGCACACGTTTTCATGGTCGAGCGACCATTTTTAAGTACGTGTTCCACCACCCGCGTTTTGGTCCCCAGAGCACCTTAAAGTTGTTCTTGGCCTCCCACGAGCTGTAGGGTTTAGGGTTTAGGGTTTAGGGCGTCCCGTGACACATGTTTTTGTCACCGAACAGCGATTTCGTGCCTCCCGTCCACCACCCATGATTTGACCATTGAGACTGGTAAGGTTGTTTTGGCCTCCCGTGAGCTGTATCACACGTTTTCATGGCCCAGCGACCATTTTTATGTCCGCGTTCCGCCACACGTGTTTTTGTCCCCGGAGCACCTTAAAGCGGTTCTTGGCCTCCCACGAGCTATATCACACATTTCCGTGGCCAAGCAACCAATTTTATGTATCCGACCAGCCACCTTCGTTTTAGACCGGGGAGGCCGTTATGGCATTTTTTGCCACCCGTGAGCTATAGCACACGATTTTATGGAAACCTAGACCCTAAATCCTGTCCCTAAACCCTAAACCTAAACATCGACACTAAAGGATTTTAGTGTCGAAAACATGGTAAAATGAATATTGAGTCTCCCAACCATATCAACTTTGCTGACATAGTAGAATTTTAGTGTCCAAACCATAGTACACATTTTGGTCCCCTGAGGCCGGTAAGGCTATTTTTGGCCTCCCGTGACACATGTTTTCATCGTCAAACACGATTTCATGCCTCCCGTCCGCCACCCATGATTTGGCCACTGAGACTGCTAAGGTTGTTTATGGCCTCCCGTAAGCTATAGCACACGTTTTCATGGTCGAGCGACTATTTTTAAGTACGTGTTCCACCACCCACGTTTTGGTCCCCAAAGCACCTTAAAGTTGTTCTTGGCCTCCCACGAGCTGTAGGGTTTAGGGTTTAGGATTTAGGTTTTAGGGCCTCCCGTGACACATGTTTTTGTCGTCGAACAGCGATTTCGTGCCTCCCGTCCGCCACCCATGATTTGACCATTGAGACTGGTAAGGCTGTTTTGGCCTCCCGTGAGCTATAGCACACGTTTTCATGGCCCAGCGACCATTTTTATGTCCGCGTTCCGCCACACGTGTTTTTGTCCCCGGAGCACCTTAAAGCGGTTCTTGGCCTCCCGCGAGCTATATCACACATTTCCGTGGCCAAACAACCAATTTTATGTATCCGACCTGCCACCTTCGTTTTAGACCGGGGAGGCCGTTATGGCATTTTTTTTGCCACCCGTGAGCTATAGCACACGATTTTATGGAAACCTAGACCCTGAATCCTATCCCTAAACCCTAAACCTAAACATCGACACTAAAGGATTTTAGTGTCGAAACCATGGTAAAATGAAATTTGAGTCTCCCAACCATATCAACTTTGCTGACATAGTAGAATTTTAGTGTCCAAACCATAGTTCACATTTTGGTCCCCGGAGGCCGGTAAGGCTATTTTTGGCCTCCCGTGACACATGTTTTCATCGTCAAACAACGATTTCATGCCTCCCGTCCGCCACCCACGATTTGGCCACTGAGACTGCAAAGGGTGTTTATGGCCTCCCGTAAGCTATAGCACACGTTTTCATGGTCGAGCGACCATTTTTAAGTACGTGTTCCACCACCCGCGTTTTGGTCCCCAGAGCACCTTAAAGTTGTTCTTGGCCTCCCACGAGCTGTAGGGTTTAGGGTTTAGGGTTTAGGGCGTCCCGTGACACATGTTTTTGTCACCGAACAGCGATTTCGTGCCTCCCGTCCACCACCCATGATTTGACCATTGAGACTGGTAAGGCTGTTTTGGCCTCCCGTGAGCTATATCACACGTTTTCATGGCCCAGCGACCATTTTTATGTCCGCGTTCCGCCACACGTGTTTTTGTCCCCGGAGCACCTTAAAGCGGATCTTGGCCTCCCACGAGCTATATCACACATTTCCGTGGCCAAGCAACCAATTTTATGTATCCGACCAGCCACCTTCGTTTTAGACCGGGGAGGCCGTTATGGCATTTTTTGCCACCCGTGAGCTATAGCACACGATTTTACGGAAACCTAGACCCTGAATCCTATCCCTAAACCCTAAACCTAAACATCGACACTAAAGGATTTTAGTGTCGAAACCATGGTAAAATGAATATTGAGTCTCCCAACCATATCAACTTTGCTGACATAGTAGAATTTTAGTGTCCAAACCATAGTACACATTTTGGTCCCCGGAGGCCGGTAAGGCTATTTTTGGCCTCCCGTGACACATGTTTTCATCGTCAAACACGATTTCATGCCTCCCGTCCGCCACCCATGATTTGGCCACTGAGACTGCTAAGGTTGTTTATGGCCTCCCGTAAGCTATAGCACACGTTTTCATGGTCGAGCGACTATTTTTAAGTACGTGTTCCACCACCCGCGTTTTGGTCCCCAAAGCACCTTAAAGTTGTTCTTGGCCTCCCACGAGCTGTAGGGTTTAGGGTTTAGGATTTAGGTTTTAGGGCCTCCCGTGACACATGTTTTTGTCGTCGAACAGCGATTTCGTGCCTCCCGTCCGCCACCCATGATTTGACCATTGAGACTGGTAAGGCTGTTTTGGCCTCTCGTGAGCTATAGCACACGTTTTCATGGCCCAGTGACCATTTTTATGTCCGCGTTCCGCCACACGTGTTTTTGTCCCCGGAGCACCTTAAAGCGGTTCTTGGCCTCCCGCGAGCTATATCACACATTTCCGTGGCCAAACAGCCAATTTTATGTATCCGACCTGCCACCTTCGTTTTAGACCGGGGAGGCCGTTATGGCATTTTTTTTGCCACCCGTGAGCTATAGCACACGATTTTATGGAAACCTAGACCCTGAATCCTATCCCTAAACCCTAAACCTAAACATCGACACTAAAGGATTTTAGTGTCGAAACCATGGTAAAATGAAATTTGAGTCTCCCAACCATATCAACTTTGATGACATAGTAGAATTTTAGTGTCCAAACCATAGTTCACATTTTGGTCCCCGGAGGCCGGTAAGGCTATTTTTGGCCTCCCGTGACACATGTTTTCATCGTCAAACAACGATTTCATGCCTCCCGTCCGCCACCCATGATTTGGCCACAGAGACTGCAAAGGGTGTTTATGGCCTCCCGTAAGCTATAGCACACGTTTTCATGGTCGAGCGACCATTTTTAAGTACGTGTTCCACCACCCGCGTTTTGGTCCCCAGAGCACCTTAAAGTTGTTCTTGGCCTCCCACGAGCTGTAGGGTTTAGGGTTTAGGGTTTAGGGCGTCCCGTGACACATGTTTTTGTCACCGAACAGCGATTTCGTGCCTCCCGTCCACCACCCATGATTTGACCATTGAGACTGGTAAGGCTGTTTTGGCCTCCCGTGAGCTATATCACACGTTTTCATGGCCCAGCGACCATTTTTATGTCCGCGTTCCGCCACACGTGTTTTTGTCCCCGGAGCACCTTAAAGCGGTTCTTGGCCTCCCACGAGCTATATCACACATTTCCGTGGCCAAGCAACCAATTTTATGTATCCGACCAGCCACCTTTGTTTTAGACCGGGGAGGCCGTTATGGCATTTTTTGCCACCCGTGAGCTATAGCACACGATTTTATGGAAACCTAGACCCTAAATCCTATCCCTAAACCCTAAACCTAAACATCGACACTAAAGGATTTTAGTGTCGAAACCATGGTAAAATGAAATTTGAGTCTCCCAACCATATCAACTTTGCTGACATAGTAGAATTTTAGTGTCCAAACCATAGTTCACATTTTGGTCCCCGGAGGCCGGTAAGGCTATTTTTGGCCTCCCGTGACACATGTTTTCATCGTCAAACAACGATTTCATGCCTCCCGTCCGCCACCCATGATTTGGCCACTGAGACTGCAAAGGGTGTTTATGGCCTCCCGTAAGCTATAGCACACGTTTTCATGGTCGAGCGACCATTTTTAAGTACGTGTTCCACCACCCGCGTTTTGGTCCCCAGAGCACCTTAAAGTTGTTCTTGGCCTCCCACAAGCTGTAGGGTTTAGGGTTTAGGTTTTAGGGCCTCCCGTGACACATGTTTTTGTCGCCGAACAGCGATTTCGTGCCTCCCGTCCGCCACCCATGATTTGACCATTGAGACTGGTAAGGCTGTTTTGGCCTCCCGTGAGCTATATCACACGTTTTCATGGCCCAGCGACCATTTTTATGTCCGCGTTCCGCCACACGTGTTTTTGTCCCCGGAGCACCTTAAAGCGGTTCTTGGCCTCCCGCGAGCTATATCACACATTTCCGTGGCCAAACAACCAATTTTATGTATCCGACCAGCCACCTTCGTTTTAGACCGGGGAGGCCGTTATGGTATTTCTTGCCACCCGTGAGCTATAGCACACGATTTTATGGAAACCTAGACCCTAAATCCTATCCCTAAACCCTAAACCTAAACATCGACACTAAAGGATTTTAGTGTCGAAACCATGGTAAAATGAATATTGAGTCTCCCAACCATATCAACTTTGCTGACATAGTAGAATTTTAGTGTCCAAACCATAGTACACATTTTGGTCCCCGGAGGCCGGTAAGGCTATTTTTGGCCTCCCGTGACACATTTTTTCATCGTCAAACACGATTTCATGCCTCCCGTCCGCCACCCATGATTTGGCCACTGAGACTGCTAAGGTTGTTTATGGCCTCCCGTAAGCTATAGCACACGTTTTCATGGTCGAGCGACCATTTTTAAGTACGTGTTCCACCACCCGCGTTTTGGTCCCTAGAGCACCTTAAAGTTGTTCTTGGCCTCCCACGAGATGTAGGGTTTAGGGTTTATGTTTTAGGGCCTCCCGTGACACATGTTTTTGTCGCCGAACAGCGATTTCGTGCCTCCCGTCCGCCACCCATGATTTGACCATTGAGACTGGTAAGGCTGTTTTGGCCTCCCGTGAGCTATATCACACGTTTTCATGGCCCAGCGACCATTTTTATGTCCGCGTTCCGCCACACGTGTTTTTGTCCCCGGAGCACCTTAAAGCGGTTCTTGGCCTCCCGCGAGCTATATCACACATTTCCGTGGCCAAACAGCCAATTTTATGTATCCGACATGCCACCTTCGTTTTAGACCGGGGAGGCCGTTATGGCATTTTTTTGCCACCCATGAGCTATAGCACACGATTTTATGGAAACCTAGACCCTGAATCCTATCCCTAAACCCTAAACCTAAACATCGACACTAAAGGATTTTAGTGTCGAAACCATGGTAAAATGAAATTTGAGTCTCCCAACCATATCAACTTTGCTGACATAGTAGAATTTTAGTGTCCAAACCATAGTTCACATTTTGGTCCCCGGAGGCCGGTAAGGCTATTTTTGGCCTCCCGTGACACATGTTTTCATCGTCAAACAACGATTTCATGCCTCCCGTCCGCCACCCATGATTTGGCCACTGAGACTGCAAAGGGTGTTTATGGCCTCCCGTAAGCTATAGCACACGTTTTCATGGTCGAGCGACCATTTTTAAGTACGTGTTCCACCACCCGCGTTTTGGTCCCCAGAGCACCTTAAAGTTGTTCTTGGCCTCCCACAAGCTGTAGGGTTTAGGGTTTAGGTTTTAGGGCCTCCCGTGACACATGTTTTTGTCGCCGAACAGCGATTTCATGCCTCCCGTCCGCCACCCATGATTTGACCATTGAGACTGGTAAGGCTGTTTTGGCCTCCCGTGAGCTATATCACACGTTTTCATGGCCCAGCGACCATTTTTATGTCCGCGTTCCGCCACACGTGTTTTTGTCCCCGGAGCACCTTAAAGCGGTTCTTGGCCTCTCGCGAGCTATATCACACATTTCCGTGGCCAAACAACCAATTTTATGTATCCGACCAGCCACCTTCGTTTTAGACCGGGGAGGCCGTTATGGTATTTTTTTGCCACCCGTGAGCTATAGCACACGATTTTATGGAAACCTAGACCCTAAATCCTATCCCTAAACCCTAAACCTAAACATCGACACTAAAGGATTTTAGTGTCGAAACCATGGTAAAATGAATATTGAGTCTCCCAACCATATCAACTTTGCTGACATAGTAGAATTTTAGTGTCCAAACCATAGTACACATTTTGGTCCCCGGAGGCCGGTAAGGCTATTTTTGGCCTCCCGTGACACATGTTTTCATCGTCAAACACGATTTCATGCCTCCCGTCTGCCACCCATGATTTGGCCACTGAGACTGCTAAGGTTGTTTATGGCCTCCCGTAAGCTATAGCACACGTTTTCATGGTCGAGCGACCATTTTTAAGTACGTGTTCCACCACCCGCGTTTTGGTCCCTAGAGCACCTTAAAGTTGTTCTTGGCCTCCCACAAGCTGTAGGGTTTAGGGTTTAGGTTTTAGGGCCTCCAGTGACACATGTTTTTGTCGCCGAACAGCGATTTCGTGCCTCCCGTCCGCCACCCATGATTTGACCATTGAGACTGGTAAGGCTGTTTTGGCCTCCCGTGAGCTATATCACACGTTTTCATGGCCCAGCAACCATTTTTATGTCCGCGTTCCGCCACACGTGTTTTTGTCCCCGGAGCACCTTAAAGCGGTTCTTGGCCTCCCGCGAGCTATATCACACATTTCCGTGGCCAAACAGCCAATTTTATGTATCCGACATGCCACCTTCGTTTTAGACCGGGGAGGCCGTTATGGCATTTTTTTTGCCACCCGTGAGCTATAGCACATGATTTTATGGAAACCTAGACCCTGAATCCTATCCCTAAACCCTAAACCTAAACATCGACACTAAAGGATTTTAGTGTCGAAACCATGGTAAAATGAAATTTGAGTCTCCCAACCATATCAACTTTGCTGACATAGTAGAATTTTAGTGTCCAAACCATAGTTCACATTTTGGTCCCCGGAGGCCGGTAAGGCTATTTTTGGCCTCCCGTGACACATGTTTTCATCGTCAAACAACGATTTCATGCCTCCCGTCCGCCACCCATGATTTGGCCACTGAGACTGCAAAGGGTGTTTATGGCCTCCCGTAAGCTATAGCACACGTTTTCATGGTCGAGCGACCATTTTTAAGTACGTGTTCCACCACCCGCGTTTTGGTCCCCAGAGCACCTTAAAGTTGTTCTTGGCCTCCCACAAGCTGTAGGGTTTAGGGTTTAGGTTTTAGGGCCTCCCGTGACACATGTTTTTGTCGTCCGAACAGCGATTTCATGCCTCCCGTCCGCCACCCATGATTTGACCATTGAGACTGGTAAGGCTGTTTTGGCCTCCCGTGAGCTATATCACACGTTTTCATGGCCCAGCGACCATTTTTATGTCCGCGTTCCGCCACACGTGTTTTTGTCCCCGGAGCACCTTAAAGCGGTTCTTGGCCTCCCGCGAGCTATATCACACATTTCCGTGGCCAAACAACCAATTTTATGTATCCGACCAGCCACCTTCGTTTTAGACCGGGGAGGCCGTTATGGTATTTTTTGCCACCCGTGAGCTATAGCACACGATTTTATGGAAACCTAGACCCTAAATCCTATCCCTAAACCCTAAACCTAAACATCGACACTAAAGGATTTTAGTGTCGAAACCATGGTAAAATGAATATTGAGTCTCCCAACCATATCAACTTTGCTGACATAGTAGAATTTTAGTGTCCAAACCATAGTACACATTTTGGTCCCCGGAGGCCGGTAAGGCTATTTTTGGCCTCCCGTGACACATGTTTTCATCGTCAAACACGATTTCATGCCTCCCGTCTGCCACCCATGATTTGGCCACTGAGACTGCTAAGGTTGTTTATGGCCTCCCGTAAGCTATAGCACACGTTTTCATGGTCGAGCGACCATTTTTAAGTACGTGTTCCACCACCCGCGTTTTGGTCCCTAGAGCACCTTAAAGTTGTTCTTGGCCTCCCACAAGCTGTAGGGTTTAGGGTTTAGGTTTTAGGGCCTCCAGTGACACATGTTTTTTGTCGCCGAACAGCGATTTCGTGCCTCCCGTCCGCCACCCATGATTTGACCATTGAGACTGGTAAGGCTGTTTTGGCCTCCCGTGAGCTATATCACACGTTTTCATGGCCCAGCGACCATTTTTATGTCCGCGTTCCGCCACACGTGTTTTTGTCCCCGGAGCACCTTAAAGCGGTTCTTGGCCTCCCGCGAGCTATATCACACATTTCCGTGGCCAAACAGCCAATTTTATGTATCCGACATGCCACCTTCGTTTTAGACCGGGGAGGCCGTTATGGCATTTTTTTGCCACCCGTGAGCTATAGCACATGATTTTATGGAAACCTAGACCCTGAATCCTATCCCTAAACCCTAAACCTAAACATCGACACTAAAGGATTTTAGTGTCGAAACCATGGTAAAATGAAATTTGAGTCTCCCAACCATATCAACTTTGCTGACATAGTAGAATTTTAGTGTCCAAACCATAGTTCACATTTTGGTCCCCGGAGGCCGGTAAGGCTATTTTTGGCCTCCCGTGACACATGTTTTCATCGTCAAACAACGATTTCATGCCTCCCGTCCGCCACCCATGATTTGGCCACTGAGACTGCAAAGGGTGTTTATGGCCTCCCGTAAGCTATAGCACACGTTTTCATGGTCGAGCGACCATTTTTAAGTACGTGTTCCACCACCCGCGTTTTGGTCCCCAGAGCACCTTAAAGTTGTTCTTGGCCTCCCACAAGCTGTAGGGTTTAGGGTTTAGGTTTTAGGGCCTCCCGTGACACATGTTTTTGTCGCCGAACAGCGATTTCATGCCTCCCGTCCGCCACCCCATGATTTGACCATTGAGACTGGTAAGGCTGTTTTGGCCTCCCGTGAGCTATAATCACACGTTTTCATGGCCCAGCGACCATTTTTATGTCCGCGTTCCGCCACACGTGTTTTTGTCCCCGGAGCACCTTAAAGCGGTTCTTGGCCTCCCGCGAGCTATATCACACATTTCCGTGGCCAAACAACAATTTTATGTATCCGACCCAGCCACCTTCGTTTTAGACCGGGGAGGCCGTTATGGTATTTTTTGCCACCCGTGAGCTATAGCACACGATTTTATGGAAACCTAGACCCTAAATCCTATCCCTAAACCCTAAACCTAAACATCGACACTAAAGGATTTTAGTGTCGAAACCATGGTAAAATGAATATTGAGTCTCCCAACCATATCAACTTTGCTGACATAGTAGAATTTTAGTGTCCAAACCATAGTACACATTTTGGTCCCCGGAGGCCGGTAAGGCTATTTTTGGCCTCCCGTGACACATGTTTTCATCGTCAAACACGATTTCATGCCTCCCGTCTGCCACCCATGATTTGGCCACTGAGACTGCTAAGGTTGTTTATGGCCTCCCGTAAGCTATAGCACACGTTTTCATGGTCGAGCGACCATTTTTAAGTACGTGTTCCACCACCCGCGTTTTGGTCCCTAGAGCACCTTAAAGTTGTTCTTGGCCTCCCACAAGCTGTAGGGTTTAGGGTTTAGGTTTTAGGGCCTCCAGTGACACATGTTTTTGTCGCCGAACAGCGATTTCGTGCCTCCCGTCCGCCACCCATGATTTGACCATTGAGACTGGTAAGGCTGTTTTGGCCTCCCGTGAGCTATATCACACGTTTTCATGGCCCAGCGACCATTTTTATGTCCGCGTTCCGCCACACGTGTTTTTGTCCCCGGAGCACCTTAAAGCGGTTCTTGGCCTCCCGCGAGCTATATCACACATTTCCGTGGCCAAACAGCCAATTTTATGTATCCGACATGCCACCTTCGTTTTAGACCGGGGAGGCCGTTATGGCATTTTTTTGCCACCCGTGAGCTATAGCACATGATTTTATGGAAACCTAGACCCTGAATCCTATCCCTAAACCCTAAACCTAAACATCGACACTAAAGGATTTTAGTGTCGAAACCATGGTAAAATGAAATTTGAGTCTCCCAACCATATCAACTTTGCTGACATAGTAGAATTTTAGTGTCCAAACCATAGTTCACATTTTGGTCCCCGGAGGCCGGTAAGGCTATTTTTGGCCTCCCGTGACACATGTTTTCATCGTCAAACAACGATTTCATGCCTCCCATCCGCCACCCATGATTTGGCCACTGAGACTGCAAAGGGTGTTTATGGCCTCCCGTAAGCTATAGCACACGTTTTCATGGTCGAGCGACCATTTTTAAGTACATGTTCCACCACCCGCGTTTTGGTCCCCAGAGCACCTTAAAGTTGTTCTTGGCCTCCCACAAGCTGTAGGGTTTAGGGTTTAGGTTTTAGGGCCTCCCGTGACACATGTTTTTGTCGCCGAACAGCGATTTCGTGCCTCCCGTCCGCCACCCATGATTTGACCATTGAGACTGGTAAGGCTGTTTTGGCCTCCCGTGAGCTATATCACACGTTTTCATGGCCCAGCGACCATTTTTATGTCCGCGTTCCGCCACACGTGTTTTTGTCCCCGGAGCACCTTAAAGCGGTTCTTGGCCTCCCCGCGAGCTATATCACACATTTCCGTGGCCAACAAACCAATTTTATGTATCCGACCAGCCACCTTCGTTTTAGACCGAGGAGGAATGTTATGGTATTTTTTGCCACCCGTGAGCTATAGCACACGATTTTATGGAAACCTAGACCCTAAATCCTATCCCTAAACCCTAAACCTAAACATCGACACTAAAGGATTTTAGTGTCGAAACCATGGTAAAATGAAATTTGAGTCTCCCAACCATATCAACTTTGCTGACATAGTAGAATTTTAGTGTCCAAACCATAGTTCACATTTTGGTCCCCGGAGGCCGGTAAGGCTATTTTTGGCCTCCCGTGACACATGTTTTCATCGTCAAACACGATTTCATGCCTCCCGTCCGCCACCCATGATTTGTCCACTTAGACTGCTAAGGTTGTTTATGGCCTCCCGTAAGCTATAGCACACGTTTTCATGGTCGAGCGACCATTTTTAAGTACGTGTTCCACCACCCGCGTTTTGGTCCCTAGAGCACCTTAAAGTTGTTTCTTGGCCTCCCACGAGCTGTAGGGTTTAGGGTTTAGGTTTTAGGGCCTCCCGTGACACATGTTTTTTGTCGCCGAATAGCGATTTCGTGCCTCCCGTCCGCCACCCATGATTTGACCATTGAGACTGGTAAGGCTGTTTTGGCCTCCCGTGAGCTATAGCACACGTTTTCATGGCCCAGCGACCATTTTTATGTCCGCGTTCCGCCACACGTGTTTTTGTCCCCGGAGCACCTTTAAAGCGGTTCTTGGCCTCCCGCGAGCTATATCACACATTTTCGTGGCCAAACAGCAATTTTATGTATCCGACCTGCCACCTTCGTTTTAGACCGGGGAGGCCGTTATGGCATTTTTTCCCACCCGTGAGCTATAGCACACGATTTTATGGAAACCTAGACCCTGAATCCTATCCCTAAACCCTAAACCTAAACATCGACACTATAGGATATTTAGTGTCGAAACCATGGTAAAATGAAATTTGAGTCTCCCAAACCATATCAACTTTGCTGACATAGTAGAATTTTTAGTGTCCAAACCATAGTTCACATTTTGGTCCCCGGAGGCCGGTAAGGCTATTTTTGGCCTCCCGTGACACATGTTTTCATCGTCAAACACGATTTCATGCCTCCCGTCCGCCACCCATGATTTGGCCACTGAGACTGCAAGGGTGTTTATGGCCTCCCGTAAGCTATAGCACACGTTTTCATGGTCGAGCGACCATTTTTAAGTACGTGTTCCACCACCCGAGTTTTGGTCCCCAGAGCACCTTAAAGTTGTTCTTGGCCTCCCACAAGCTGTAGGGTTTAGGGTTTAGGTTTTAGGGCCTCCCGGTGACACATGTTTTTGTCGTCCGAACAGCGATTTCGTGCCTCCCGTCCGCCACCCATGATTTGACCATTGAGACTGGTAAGGCTGTTTTGGCCTCCCGTGAGCTATATCACACGTTTTCATGGCCCAGCGACCATGTTTATGTCCGCGTTCCGCCACACGTGTTTTTGTCCCCGGAGCACCTTAAAGCGGTTCTTGGCCTCCCGCGAGCTATATCACACATTTCCGTGGCCAAACAACCAATTTTATGTATCCGACCAGCCACCTTCGTTTTAGACCGGGGAGGCCGTTATGGCATTTTTTGCCCCGTGAGCTATAGCACACGATTTTATGGAAACCTAGACCCTAAATCTATCCCTAAACCCTAAACCTAAACATCGGACACTAAAGGATTTTAGTGTCGAAACATGGTAAAATGAATATTGAGTCTCCCAACCATATCAACTTTGCTGACATAGTAGAATTTAGTGTCCAAACCATAGTACACATTTGGTCCCCGGAGGCCGGTAAGGCTATTTTGGCCTCCCGTGACACATGTTTCATCGTCAAACACGATTTCATGCCTCCCGTCCGCCACCCATGATTTGGCCACTGAGACTGCTAAGGTTGTTTATGGCCTCCCGTAAGCTATAGCACACGTTTTCATGGTCGAGCGACCATTTTTAAGTACGTGTTCCACCACCCGCGTTTTGGTCCCAAGAGCACCTTAAAGTTGTTCTTGGCCTCCCACGAGCTGTAGGGTTTAGGGTTTAGGTTTTAGGGCCTCCGTGACACATTTTTGTCGCCGAACAGCGATTTCGTGCCTCCCGTCCGCCACCCATGATTTGACCATTGAGACTGGTAAGGCTGTTTGGCCTCCCGTGAGCTATAGCACACGTTTTCATGGCCCAGCGACCATTTTTATGTCCGCGTTCCGCCACACGTGTTTTGTCCCCGGAGCACCTTAAAGCGGTTCTTGGCCTCCCGAGCTATATCACACATTTCCGTGGCCAAACAGCCAATTTTATGTATCCGACCTGCCACCTTCGTTTAGACCGGGGAGGCCGTTATGGCATTTTTTGCCACCCGTGAGCTATAGCACACGATTTTATGGGAAACCTAGACCCTGAATCCTATCCCTAAACCCTAAACCTAAAACATCGACACTAAAGGATTTAGTGTCGAAACCATGGTAAAATGAAATTGAGTCTCCCAACCATATCAACTTTGCTGACATAGTAGAATTTTAGTGTCCAAACCATAGACACATTTTGGTCCCCGGAGGCCGGGTAAGGCTATTTTTGGCCTCCGTGACACATGTTTCATCGAAACAACGATTTCATGCCTCCCGTCCGCCACCCATGATTTGGCCACTGAGACTGCAAAGGGTGTTTATGGCCTCCCGTAAGCTATAGCACACGTTTCATGGTCGAGCGACCATTTTTAAGTACGTGTTCCACCACCCGCGTTTTGGTCCCCAGAGCACCTTAAAGTTGTTCTTGGCCTCCCACGAGCTGTAGGGTTTAGGGTTTAGGTTTTAGGGCCTCCCGTGACACATGTTTTTGTCGACGAACAGCGATTTCGTGCCTCCCGTCCGCCACCCATGATTTGACCATTGAGACTGGTAAGGCTGTTTTGGCCTCCCGTGAGCTATATCACACGTTTTCATGGCCCAGCGACCATTTTTATGTCCGCGTTCCGCCACACGTGTTTTTGTCCCCGGAGCACCTTAAAGCGGTCTTGGCCTCCCGCGAGCTATATCAACATTTCGTGGCCAAAAACCAATTTATGTATCCGACAGCCACCTTCGTTTTAGACCGGGGAGGCCGTTATGGCATTTTTTGCCACCCGTGAGCTATAGCACACGATTTTATGGAAACCTAGACCCTAAATCCTATCCCTAAACCCTAAACCTAAACATCGACA